>NC_023174.2:1216582-1520728 GCF_000231095.2 Oryza brachyantha
GCTAAAACACTTGTCTTGTTTTCTCACTATTGAGAAAGAACTGATTTTCCATGTACAAAAATAGAGATTATATTGGGCTTGTTGTTACTCTATAATTCACAAGAAAAAAAATCACAAAGTTCATGAGCAGTGATGATGTTTAACCTGAATTTGCATTCTGATCTACTTACAGATCAAGAATACCAAATATCTTTTCCTGAATTGAGATTATGGCAGTTGTTATAACACCACCTTTTTTTTGGAACATCTCCACAGGACGTATTGGACAGTCTAGAGTTTGCAAGGGGGAGTGCAGAATCAACATGGGGTTCTGTTAGAGCTGCAATGGGGCACCCTGAACCATTCCCTGTCAAATATGTTGCAATTGGAAATGAAGATTGTGGGAAAAAATTTTACCGCGGTATATCCTCAGCTACTTTCTTAATTTATCCACCTCACCATAAAACCAGATTAGTTGGAACAGGCTTGTCTGCAATTTTCTAAGAAGGTTCATAATTGAGGAGAAGGATGTGCACATGGACCATGCTAATCCTGTAAAATGCTTTTTATGGATATAATCACTCAACTCCCTCTCTCTCTTCTTTCAACAGGTTCTTGTTTTTCTGATTGGACATGTATTTCAAAATTAATTAGCTCAATAAAATAAATTTCTATATGAACCAGAGGGAAATAAAGGTCCAAACTTTTCTATGATGCTGTATCTGTTTCCTGAGAAGTTTTTAATTAATTTCGCATAAATCTCCAGAGCAAAAATTTTATAGAGCAATATTTTGATCTTCATATAATATTACCTTTTCTTGTTCCATATGCTCTCCTTTTTCTCCATTGTAGTTCGTCAAGCCAGTGTACTCAGATGCTCTCATTTTTTATCCTTGCAAATAAACTAGGATCAGTAACACATAAAAAATGAGTCCTCGTAGCAAAAATATACTAAAGTATGGATTATTTTTTAAAAACTATTCGTATTCAATCATAAGCTCCAATGGCATTGTCCTTTTACTCTGTGTAGAGAGCAACTGTTGAATTCTCGTTGTAGGCCCATGCATGATATTCTCTTTGCTATTATACAGGTAATTACCTCAAGTTTTATAATGCTATAAGGGAGGCCTATCCAGACATTCAAATGATTTCAAATTGTGATGCTTCATCAAGTCCACTTGACCATCCTGCTGATTTATATGATTTCCATGTAAACCACTCATTCTCTGGAGTTCTCTTCTGTAGTTTCTCTCATTCTTGTCACCAATGTCAATGCTTTTCCATTTATTAAATTCTAACAGTGCTTCTTCTTCCAGGTCTATACTGATTCTAAGACTTTGTTTTCAATGAAGAATACATTTGACATCTCATCTCGTAATGGGCCCAAGGTACGTTATATGCCTGGACTTCCATTGCTCTGTGAACCTTTCCATTTGTGGGAAGATGCTTGTCAAACAGCATTGCAAAATCTCCCAATTTGTGGGACTTCATGACATCTCTCTTGGTATTATTCTCAGGATGATCCCGTTCTCTATTTCTTAATAAACAATTCAGTAACATCCACGGTGCATCCAAGTCATGTGTGATAATGTTTCCATGTTTTGGATAATCTTGGGAACCTTGTTGCTTCTTATGCTTATTTACTTGTCACATTATTGATGCAGTGCCTTATTGATATATTCTCATCCTGTTAGTGAATATACCGTAGTTTCTCTTAATATGTCTTGGTTGCAGGCTTTTGTTAGTGAATATGCTGTATGGAGAAGTGATGCAGGTAGAGGAAGTCTTCTTGCTTCATTGGCAGAGGCTGCTTTCCTTACTGGACTGGAGAAGAATAGGTGATCTTTCCTTGAAACAATGCTCTTATTTCTCCTTGGAATGTGTGGAGATCACGCTTGAGCTTTCCTAGATAGATCACGCTTGGTAGAGGAAGTCTTCTTTATTAAGATCTAACAAATTGAAGATCTTTACGGTGAGTTAGGTAACCTCTTGTTGGTTCTTTGCAGTGATATTGTTCAGATGGCAAGTTATGCACCACTCTTCGTGAACAATAATGATCAAACGTGAGTTTTGTGGACTCCATGGTTTCCTTGTTTCTAGTTTTCTTGTTGACTTAACAAGTAGTGTAATAATGCTTGAATCAAACAATCAGGTGGAACCCAGACGCTATTGTATTTAACTCTTGGCAACAATATGGAACTCCTAGTTACTGGATGCAGACGCTTTTCCGTGAATCTAGTGGTGCTATGATTCATCCAATTACAATCACTTCCAGCTACTCTGGTTCTCTGGCAGCATCTGCAATTACTTGGCAAGACTCTGAAAATAGCTTCCTAAGAGTAAAGGTAAGGAATTCTTTTTCTCAACCTACTCTCCATCTGTAGGAGGATTGCATAATCTCATGAATTGATCTTGAAATATGCTATGCAGATTATAAACTTTGGGTCAGATCAAGTGAGCCTCACGATCTCTGCAACTGGGCTTCAGGCCCGTGTCAACACAGTGGGATCAACTGCCACTGTTCTCACTTCCAGCAATGTGATGGATGAAAATTCTTTCAGTAACCCAAATAAGGTAAGCCAACCATTTCTGCTTTCTCTCTAAATGTAACTACATCTCAATGAATAAAAGAGTTTGTAGTTTTTGGTCATCTGAAGCCAATGCTTGCTCATGTAACCAATCCAGGTTGTGCCGGTCAAAAGCCAGCTGGCCAATGCTGCAGAGCAGATGAAAGTCACACTTGCTCCTCACTCTTTCTCCTCATTCGATCTTGCGCTGGCCCAGTCCAAACTCGTGGCAGAGATGTGAAACGGCACCATGAGAATAGCGGCTGAAATACATAAGATGTGATATGAGAATACGAGCCAGCTGTCTATATATATGCTTGTATCTTGAAGCACTACTGTATAGTGTAACCCATAGGAAATGATGAATAAAATTCACATCAGGCTTATTTGCTTTTTTTTTAGCCTTCTCTATATTTGTATTGGATGAGACTAGATGGCAGTATGGCACATGCCATTGCTTTAATGCTTTGTTTGACCTAGAGAAAAGGAAGCCGGAAGAAGAAAATATGGGCTCTTGGGCTAGATAAGGAGAGAATGATTTGGTCCAACGATAACATATTTGTATAGAAATTAAGGCTCAGATTAAGTACCGAAAATCTGAGTTTAGCATTGAGCAGATCCAAATAGACCTCAGTCCCTCGTAGGATGCCTGTTCATTCTTTTGTAGATACCGTAAATCTGGCATGTTCCCTATTAAGTATAGTGGCAATTGTGAATGGGCCTGTAGCCTAGTGGTTACAAAGGTCTCAGTAGCACCTGAGGTTCTGGGTTTGACTTTTCTCGTTAGAGCGAATTTTTTAGGATTTTCTAACGGCTTTGTGATTTCAGTGGGAGGTTTGTGATTTCAGTGGGAGGTCGACAATTCTCTAGATGCCGGCCAGTTTTCGGAGGTGTTCATAGGGGCTTTGCGTGCGTGCGTTTTTATGGGAGAGAGATGCTCATAGGGGGGTTTGCGTGCGTGCGTTCTTAGAGAAGAGTGTGCGTGTGTTCTCAAATTTTTGGCCTTTACATTTTGAGAAGCCTAGCAGAGAAGAAACTCACTAGCTGGTTGATAAAATCACAAGAGAATAAAATATTGAAGAGAGAAACTTCTGCCATATCCACACAAAGTTATCGCCATCAAGACTAGTTTATCCATTACTTCTAAACATCTTTGATCATGCTTGGTTGAGGTTTACATACATGATTAACTCCTCTCGGGTAGTTAACCTCTGGAATAGCAGTCTGAAGGGAGTAACAAAACTACATCTAGCTAAGTGGAAGTTAGGGGCAGATCCAGATTAGCAAATTAGGGGGGACTAATTGCCTTCTTTCTCCTTTAGCCTCCCTACTCTTCATATTTTCTCTATTTTTCTTCCCTTCATCTCTCTTATTTTCTATGGGGATCTAGCGGGTAGGGGGGTTTAGCCCCCCAGCACCCACGTTGGATCCGCCCCTGGTGGAAGCTGTTTACATGAAAATGCATGTGTTTGTTGGGTTATGGAGTGAAGAATGGGGAGACACGTATAACTGGGCTCCAGTTCAATCTCGTGGCTCCTATTTGCCATGAACATGCCACAGTAGGAAGCTCAAGCTAGCTACCAACCCCCTGGTACAGAGAGAGAGAGTGTGTACCTGGGATCTTCCGAGCCAGTGAGGCTTAAGTATCAAACTTGATCACTGCTTCAGTTGTCTCTTGTCGTCCTCTACTGATCAAGCATAGCTGCAGGCGCTTGATTAGTAGAGGCCGACAAGCGACAACTCAAGCAGTGATCTAAGGTTGATGCTTCAGCCTCACATGCTCGGAAGATCCCGGACACACTCTTTGGAGTGTTCTTCGAGCCGATCAGTTTCTGAATTTTTTTTCCCTCTTCTTTCTTGTTCTTGCATTTCTTCCACAGGAACGTGGGATTCCATTTTCCCTCTGGTATCTTCTTTTTGTTCTTCTCTAGGAGATCAACCACGCCGAGGCTGGTGGGCTATGGGATGAACTTGTCAGTAACAGAGGCGCATTGATTTCTGCCTCTACTTGCATTGTGATTTATGAGAAATTTTTGCCCAAATCTTTTTGCTTATGCTTATTGTCGACGATTGATGTCGCAATAAACTTATAGGGTGGCTATTAGGCTCGGAACTTGATGGTTAAGATGAAGAAGAAGACGATTTACCCAGATTCAGGCTCTCGGCTAGGCGAGATAATACCTTACTCCTGATTGGCGATCATGTTGCGTAGATGAATCTCCGTGACCTCAAGGGGGTGCCCCCGTACCTGTTTATATAGCGGGGGTAGGGTTACAGATATGGTAGAATCCTAGTCTAACAAGACTAAGATCTATTCCAGTTCGATTACAGCCCGGATATGGTGTACACAGCATGCAATCCGGTAGCTACCAAACTCCTAGTCGATACCATACATATACATACTCCTTCCTATTCGGTATCCTATTGACCGTACGTATTCATGTAGTCTACAGATACCCCTGGTATAAGTATCCCACAACAGCCCCCGGAGTTGTCAATAGCAGCGCAAATCATTCACTTAGATATCCAGATCATGGATGACGTCTTCACGTAGCTCACACGACATAATCTGAGTGCTTCCCAGACGCTCCCCGAGTGTTTCTCAGGTGATCCCGAGTACTCCGTAATGATTGTAGAGGCTGTGGAGGGCTCCAAATGGAAGAAAGAATTAGGTGATGCACCTAATAGGTGTAGCCCCCCGACTCTATGCTTAAATGCGTAACAATTAATAGAGTCACCTATGGACCGTTACCCAAAAAGATGTTCTCGACATATCGAGTGTCCCAACTCGAGCAACACTGTTCCGAGTGCTTCTGGACCCGAGCGCTATTAAGTGACATGGGCGATATCGATCGATGCCCGTAAAAGTGCGACCATGGGCCTAATATATAGGCATACCGTCGATTCCCGGAGTTAAGGGAAATTACGAATTTATGTTACTGTTTGGCATTCCCATAAAACTCGCATCCATCCTTGAAAATAGCATGACATCAATTGTGTCAGCACCTAAAATTTTGGCCCGCTCTGCTTGTGAAGAGACACAAGGACATTTAGGCCACCAACGGAAATCTTATAGCCGTTAGGCCCATTAACGGCCCACTTAGCCATTCCGTTGATATACCCCTTCATCTTCTTCACCGTCGTCATAAATAAAGACTATTTCACTAGATAAATTTTTTAAGCCTAATTAATCCATGATTAGCAAATGTTTACTGTAGCATCATATTCTCTAATCATGGACTAATTAGACTCAATAGATTCGTCGCGCGAAATAATCCAAAGTATGGGGTAAGTTTTATTAATAGTCTATATTTAATACTTCTAATTAGTATCCAAACATTCGATGTGATAGTGACTAAAAAAGTACTAGTGAATTCAAATAGGATCTAAAATTCATTGATGAAGATCTATTTTAGGCCCAACAATTATTCAATGCAGACAAGAAGTTGCTTCATTTTGCGTCAGTACAGTATTGAAAGACTGTCACATTTTGTCGATGCCGTTGAATTGTTTGTCGCAACAGGGCATGTCTAGCCCGGGAAGCAACCGCCGATCGAGTGGTTGCTTGCTCGGCCTTTTCCACCGCTCGATCAAGATCCGACGGTCCGTATGCGCAGGAGAGGCGCTTGCATTATTGCGTCCGTCCGTGGCTCAGGCTACAGATGTCATGTTGTGATGTAGCCTAGCTCACACTTGTGTTGTTCATAGCATCTCACGCCTATTTAAGGATGCAAGCAGCAGCAGCGGCAGTACGGCTTCTGTTCCTCCTGAGCTCTAGTAACATCTTCGAAGTTTCACAAATTTTAGTTCACGCGCTTCAAGCTGTTTGCCTCTCGTGGTCTCCGAGTGCGGGAGGCAAAGGAATCTGAAATCCTCAGGTCGAAAGTTCTGTCTCTCACTCCTGATTTTGTTCTTGTTGTGGTGCGGTTCAGCTGCTCGATGAAATGCCTAAGAGAACATCTCTATCCTGCTTTCCTTCTTTTGTTCTTGGTGCACTGCGAGGACTGGGTGAGAGACTCGTCCCCATTTCATCTAATCTGACCCTTCAGGCCTTTTTTATGTACTTTGTTAGCTGATCATCGATATATGATTATGGGCCTATGGGGGTATTAGGGGATCTTCCCCTGTTCCTCTGAAAAAAAATACATCTTTTCTGACGGAGATTCTGTGGGATTTCGCTGTAGTTTAGATGGGTTCCGTGGTGACTGCTGACGATCTCTGGAGGTCCCTTTGTTAATGTTTGGTAGTGGATTTATGTTTCTGTAGCTGTCAGTTTCGATTTTCATGTAGGTCTGAATATCCAATGATGCTTATTCTTTTATCTCCAGTGTCTTGCTGTTTATTAATTCAATCAGTTTCATTTATTCCCCTTACTGCTACTTTTCTTACTCTACATTATATGACTCATGGTCTGAATTAGTGCTTACTGTTGTTTGACAGGCAGGGCTAAGGGCATGGATTTCAAATATGCATTCTTTTCCACCATGTTTTCCATGCTTCTTTTCTGTTTCAGCGGCACACGCCTATCTGCAGAACTGGAGCTGGCCCAGACAGCACTAGTGGAGGTCGATGTTTCATGGGAACTTTCGCGGAAGATCCCTGATACACTATTTGGATTATTTTTCGAGGTCAGATTTTTCTTATTTAAGCCGTCCAAACCAAAAGATTTTTCTTATTTAGCTTGTGTCAGTTCATGATCTTATAGCACCAGTTCTGCATGCTTCAAAATATGCACCAAGATGGGTTCAATAATTTAGTTAACCTTACATTAGGGGATGCAGCTAGCTTTTTCATTTGAATTTACCATTATTTACACTACAGTGCACTGTATTATCTACAGTGATATTTCATATATCTTCATGCCCATCTCTTGAATGATTTCAGAAAATATCTCCTAGTTTGTATATTTTTCACCTGCCTCCTTTTGCTTTTCCACCACGTATTATATGCCCATTTCTTCTGTGGATGCCAGTGTTGAAATTTTTTGTCTTCATTACTTCTACAAAGGGGAAGAGGAGGGGTTGGGATTGGGGCTGTGAAGATTTCTTTTGTCAGCCCTTGCTTTATAATCATTACATGTTCACTGCTATCTGGATATTCTAGATTATCCTCTTCAGTCATGAATTTGTGATAACTAGATCAGTAAACAATATAGGAAATTAACCATGCTGGAGCTGGTGGGATATGGGCAGAGCTTGTCAGTAACAGAGGTAACTCTCAGTTTGATAATCTTTTTTACCGGGTCGGCTGAAAACCGACCAAAATTCATTAAGCAGAAATAGAATGTACAGAAATTACAGAGATTGGGTCAGTTTGATAATCATGCCTCTTGGAAGATATGATGAGCGAATGGATGCACTTGACTAAGTTGCAGAATTTTTGTTTACACGGAAATATATAAATCATTCAAAATACCAAGCAATGAATCACTTGTTTGTGCTGTTCACATGTCAGAAAGACAGTGGCATCCATTGTAGGTTTACTGTATAACAAATGTTATTAGGTTCACATACATCTAGTAGTTAATGAATGAAATTAAAGTGTAAAGTGACCTTTTTGTGAAAGTTATTCACAATGAATGTCTTTTACAACAGTATAGAACTTCTTGTCAATATTCAGAACTTCAGTCTTTTGCTTCATGTATAAGAGCAAACCTCCCTCCTAAATGAAATGATATGCATTGCTCCTATTTTATTCAATAGAGAGAATTTCATCAACCTTTGTCAAGTGCATCTACTATATGTATCCTCATTCATATTGATAACTGGCATCAGGTTGCTTTTTTCTATTTATATTTTTGCTTCTAAGTTGCTACATGACAATAGATTAAAGTTTAGGACTCAAACATACGTGAAACGAAAGCATCCGTGTTTTATATTTTTTATTAACATTGAAGTCTTTTTTAACTGACTAATGCATGATTATACTTCAGGGTTTGAAGCTGGAGGGCCCCACACCCCTTCAGATATCGACCCATGGTCTATCATTGGAGATGATTCTTCTATATACATCACAACTGATCGTTCATCTTGTTTCAGCCAAAATAGTGTTGCTCTAAGGATGGAGATTCTCTGTGATAACTGTCCAGCTGGTGGTGTTGGTATTTACAACCCAGGATTCTGGGGCATGGTATGAGTCCATGTCGATAAAAAATAACTCATACTCCATTTTTTTAATCTAAACTAGCTAAGCTAACTTTTTCTTATTTAAATTCATATTGATATTTTTCTGACATAATGTTATCCTCTTAACTGGTTTTGTTTCATTTTACTTAGAAATGTGAATAAATTTTATAGCTTTTCTTCAAAGCATTTCCACTTTTATCTTGATTGGAATTTTACCTTCTAATTTTCATGTATCTGTTCATTTCAATGTCCAGAACATAGAAGAAGGAAAGGCCTATAATCTAGTCATGTATGTCAGGTCATTAGAATCTGTGGACTTGACTGCTTCTCTCACATGCTCAGATGGTTTACAAAATCTGGCATCAGTTTCTATACAGTATGAATCTTTGCCAGAAGACTGAAATAAATATTGTTAATGTTCTTTGTTTATGATTGAAAGGATTGCATATGAAATGTTGCAGAGGTATTGATCTATCAAATTGGACAAAGATAGAGATGCAATTATTAGCTCAAGGAACATGCAGAGCTTCAAGACTTGAATTGACAAGTATGAAAAGGGGTGTAATTTGGTTTGATCAAGTGTCACTGATGCCTTCAGACACATACAAGGTTCATTGTCAGCCTTATCTTTTCGCTTTTGCTTGTGTTATAAGTCAAATTTTGAATTTTCAACCCTAAATTTGAAGTTGATTTTAGGGTTTTTCATCATAATTTGTTTTTCAGCCTTTGCTTTTAGATCACTAATAACGTGTATATAACAGTTTTATTCACAAATTATTTTTCATTTGCAAATATGTTGTTTAGCCTTTTCCCTAGAAAAGCAAAAAAATGACCCCTTGCATTTTTGTCTTGATATTGGTCACTGACAGTCACAAAAGCTTGCTTTTCTCTGGGAGTGGCCAGTGAATATTCATGAAGAAAATATAGTAACTATAATCCTCAAAAAGAGAAAGTAAGGATGCACCGCCTTAGTGCTTTGTGATGCAGCTGTGTGCACTACCAGAACTATAAATTGTTGATAAGTATATAACAAAAATGTTGGTTCCATCTCATCACTAATTAGTTATATTCATATTGACAGAAACTGGGGAAAAAAAAATCTAACCCTCCTTTGTTTATATCCAGACCATGATTAGCTTACAACATTTGCAAGTTGGAATTTTCTAGCAATATTTGTTAATGGGCACTTTCTTCTATGTTACAGGGCCATGGTTTTCGCAAGGAACTAACATACATGCTTTTGGAATTAAGGCCACAGTTCCTACGGTTTCCTGGTGTTTCCTGTGTTCCTTAATCAAAATAAACTACTAGGGGCTTCAAACATATGTCTAGGTTTTTAGCATATTTATTATCACTGCATTATGTCCAATGGTTTCTCGTTGAACTTCAACAGCATATCCCCTTGCAATTTTTTAAGACACTTAAACATGAACTAGTCTTATTTAGGTAACCAAAAATAAACTTAGACATGTGTACAATCAGAAGATTCTATGATGTCTGCCTTAGGAATTACTAATGAATTTCTACCATAATATAACAGAAATATATTATACTTTACTATGTGGTGCTATTTTACAGTTATGCTTTGCAAGGGGTCGTCTAAATCATTTCTGGGATAGGAACAGGGATAAATAATTAATAATTAAGACTTTAGAGTAAAGCATCGAACAATTGTGGCAAATTCGTACAAAAATGCATGTGAAACTTATAGATAACTTTTTATACAACATATCATATAGATAATTGTTTCCCCCTTTGCATTTATAGATTAACCCATATTTAGATATGTTTCCATGATGGTCTAGACAGTGATAATTTGTACTACTTCCGTTTCAAAATGTAAGACTTTTCAGCATTGTTTGGATTTATATAGATACTAATGAATCTATACATATATACAAATGATATACATTAATTAATAGACAAATTTAAATATAGACAAAACGTCTAAATATATTCAATAAAAAAATTTATATGACACTTTTGATAGGGGGGTGCTTTGTTGAAGGCGATTGGTTACGAAATGCTTTTAGGTGGAGGGAAACTATTGGTCCATGGGAACAGAGACCTGGGCACTTTGGAGATGTATGGAATTATTGGACTGATGATGGCCTAGGATATTATGAGTTTCTCCAGGTATCTGTTGATTATTATTAATAGTTTAATACCATCTGAGTTTTTCATCTCTTCTGTTATTAACATTAAGAAAATATTTCTACGGGAATGTTGATGGAAAGCTTGCTGAAGACCTGGGAGCTTCCCCTATTTGGGTGTTTAATGCTGGTAATATATTCTTCTTATTTAAAATTTTCCTGCATTGCCACATGCCCATTAACTATTTGCAGCTTTTATTTTGAAATTTAGGGATCAGCCACCATGATGAAGTTGATACCACCGTAATTGAACCTTTTGTAAAGGTAACTTAAATGTCCTAGATTTTACATCGTATGGAGTAATTATTCAAGATGTGTTATTTTCAGCCCATGCGGGTGTTCAGAACAATAGACCAGTCATGGGAATCTGAATGAACAATCACATATAATCTGTGCACTTGATGAAATGTGGCTCAAAGTACTTACACCACCAATACTGAATAAAGGAGATAGTTGGATCTTTGTCATATTGATATCAACACACTAATTGATGTGAAGCCAAACTGGCATATTGTTCTTCAAAGTAAGACTAGTTTTTCCTAGGGTAATTCAAAGTAAGAATAGTCATCCAAACAGAACTGGTGGAGGGTTACTCCGACTCCGTTTTGCCTTATTGCAGATACCACTATAGCAAAACAAATTGTTGTTAATTTATCATATGCATTTATCAATACTTTAAGTTCATTATTTTATTTTCTTATTATAGGATGTATTGGACAGCCTTGAGTTTGCAAGGGGAAGTGAAGAATCAACATGGGGCTCTGTTAGAGCCGCCATGGGGCATCCTGAACGTTTCCCAGTGAAGTATGTTGCTATTGGAAATGAAGATTGTGGGAAGGAATTTTACCGAGGTATATTTTTATTAATTACAGTTTGATATATACTATATTCATAATCGTATTTGTTGTCAATACCATAGCTGTTTTCCTTAGGTTTCAATAACTTGGGCACACCTATAGACAAAACATATGACGGCCAAGTGAAATCAACACAAATCTCTTATCATTTATGGCTGTTTTCTGTTGATTTTCATATCTAAAACCGCTTGCTGTTTTCTGTTGATTTTCATATCTAAAACCGCTTATTTTCCTTCTTTGTTTTCCCCTTATTTTTTGTTTGCTTGTTTCCCATCATTACCGGTGGAGTCAACTATGGTTGTAGCAAAATTTTTTCATCCTGACAAAGGAAGCACGGTCAGAATATAAACGTTTGAAATAAGTATTAGATATAGAAATAGAATATCTGGAACTTCGAGGCATTTACCTTAACAGTTTCCAAGGATACATTTTCATTGACATGAAGCTATAGTTCATTATACGGTCATACTGTTACAATAACCTTCACTAATTTTGCTATAGTACTAGAGAGCTGGCCAATAATATCCTATTTCCCCCCAGGTTGTCCATGATGGTTCTAATCCTATTGTACAGGAAACTACCTCAAGTTCTATGAGGCTATACGTGAGGCCTATCCAGACATTCAAATGATTTCAAATTGTGATGGATCATCTAGGCCACTTGACCATCGTGCTGATTTGTATGATTTCCATGTAATCTTCTTTCCTCCAAATAACTTTTTCCATTTTCACTGTTTAGGTTATGCCTCATGACTTCTAACAGACTTCCCATTTTGTTTTTGTTAAGACACATTCTTAAGACTTCAAGTATTATTTTTACAGGTCTATACCAGTGCTGCTAATCTTTTTCTCATGAAGAATAAGTTTGACAGGACATCACGTATTGGGCCTAAGGTATGTTTTAGCCTTGTTGGGATGGTCTGGATCCATGGGCAAAATATATCCTTAAAATACTCATATAAAGGCCAGTATTGCATATACCTATCATCCTAACTTCGGTAGAATATTTTAGGACATTGCTTCTTCCATATTATTCTACCTGAGGTTGGCATATTCATTTATTAATTAATGTAGAAATTAAATTGAAGTCATAATACTATACACGCAACTTCAACTAGTGATAGTGTAGTAGTGTCACAACACTTTATAGTTCTCTCTTCTCTTGCATGATGACGTCCTAGGATGTTGGACATGCAAAAAAAAAGTATGTTATAAATCAGTATGCTACAACCTTGTTCCAGGTGTTTGTCAGTGAGTACGCTGTCAATGAACCAAAAGATACTGGTAAAGGAAGCCTTCTTGCTTCACTGGCTGAGGCTGCTTTCCTTACTGGGTTAGAGAAGAATAGGTGATCTCCCTCACTTGTTCCTTCCTCTATTTGGATAATCTCTCATTCCATATTCTTGGGCTAACTGAGTCAGTCATCCAGTTGTATTTAGATCATTCATAACTTTTCCAGGAATGTCAATATTACCATGGAAATTGAGTTTTATGGCTCTATTCAGACTATCAGATTTAACCCTGTTCAGAAATTACAAGATAATAAATATACTTATACTGTAAATACTAACATTGATATTCCCGAAAAATGCTAACATTGATCAGCAAGAATACTCTGTCATGAATAAATTAGAAGTTTCTGTCCTGTTCCTTTGCAGTGATGTTGTTCAGATGGCAAGCTATGCACCACTCTTTGTAAATGACAACGACCGCACGTTAGTATCTTTGGCTTTTCTCGTTTTTCTTTTTCTTCTTTATTTTGTTTATTCCAAGTGTGTGAGCTTTACCTGATCTGAATGTCATGATCAGCTGGAACCCAGATGCGATTGTCTTCAATTCCTGGCAACAGTATGGAACTCCTAGTTATTGGATGCAGACGTATTTCCGTGAATCAAGTGGTTCTGTGATTCATCCTATTATGATCAACTCCAGCTACTCTGATGCATTGGCTGCCTCTGCAATCACCTGGCAAGACGCTGAGGATATCTTTCTGAGAGTAAAGGTAAATTACCCATTCCAGTTTCTCCTAATTTGCATACCATTGCAGCAATTTATTAAACAAGAACCCAAATGTGTTAAATGATTTAGTTACAGCTCTTACTGTACTTTGATATAAAACTGATTGAACCACTGCATACTTTGTATGGATTTTAGAGCAAACTGATCTTCGAAAGATCTTCTGCAGATAGTAAACTTTGGGCCAAATGCTGTGAACCTCACAGTATCTTCAAAAGGACTTCAAGCTGGTGTCAATACGGCAAAATCAACTGTGACTATTCTCACATCCGGTAACATGCTGGATGAAAATTCATTTACTGAACCAAACAAGGTAAGACAACTATTGCTTCGATGACAAAGCTAATTTTCCCATTACCACGCACTGAATTTAGCAGACGTCAACCTTATCCTTGAAGAATTATGCAAGTCCTATGTCTTCCATTGTCCAGTAATCTAGCATTTTACATAAACATACACCTTTTTGGACTTGTAGATGTCCTTCCCCCCCTGCTTTTTCAGTTTTATTTGCAAGCTTTCCAGGAAACTGTTTATTTGGTTGTCTGCAATTATTTCCTAGCATTTCTAGAGAAGTTGTATGCAAAGATTATTACTTTCAGTGTAGCACATGATGCTCTCGAAATAATTAACTGCTTGTCACTCTTATATATAGCATTTAAGCAATGTGTCTATGACATGTGTCCAGGACCCACATGTCATAAACATAAAATGGTAAATATGTAAACTCACTATAGTACCAGTGGCAAAAAGTTAAATGCCCTGATGTCCTCAGGTGTTAGCGAGTTCAGCTAACATACAGCAATCTTGTGAAATGACTGTTGTAGGTCGTACCGGTAACAAGCAAGCTGCCAGATGCTTCAGAGGAGATGCAAGCCTTGCTCGCTCCTTACTCATTCACTTCATTTGACCTTGCTCTGGACCAGTACAGCAAGCTTGTAGCAGAGATGTGACGCATTAATGCTGCATAGTTTTATCAGACAAAAACGCGGTGATTACATGAGGTGTGGTACCTGAATTTCAGGAAGCTAGCTGAGTGCATACTGCATTCTGTTATTTGCTAATCACACCTCGTCTGATCCCTGCTGTTTTATGACGCTGTAAGCACACTGTAAAGGTCTCTCAAATGAGTGAAACTACTAGTAATGTTAATATTTATATCTTGATCAAACCGAAGTATTGCTCAGTTTGAGTGATTTCAGTCAATCTAAATCAGCGACGAGAAGAGATTTGACTTGAATTATTTTTGCATCATCCTTATTCCTGCTTGTTTACCTTGTATATACCGCAAGCAATTAATGACAACCGTAATCATGCACTAAAAGGATAGATGGTAAGACAATGGTGTCTTTGCTTGAGGGAATTGACATAAACTCAAAAGCAGCCAATAGGCATTTTGTAATGATACCAAATAAATCCCAGTATATTTTCTGCTTCTTTCCATTCGATAGCATCACTTACATCAGCCAGGATTGACATACATGAGGATAGCAATATTAGTAGCATTCTCGAGGCACTTAGAGAATGCATCCCCCTGGCCCTGCAAAGATTATAATTCAATAGTATGGCAACCATCCCTTGACCCAGTGGGCTTCCTTACTGGAGAACAAAGAACAAGCAACTTCAGGTTAAGAAACACCGCTGATATCATGCCATCAAAGTAGAAAACTTTCAGCCGAAGAGATTTACCTCCTCTTAGGGAATCAATGAGGACGAAGTATGAGGGGATATGTACAGCACCAGCCACTACTCCAGCACTGCATGAGCAGTTACACAAAAACATGAGGGGCCACAGTTATTATAAACTACTTTCCCAAAATTTTCAATGATCTCATACCACAGAAAGCAATGGCCCTTGCTTAAATTTGCTATGGAAGGCAAATGCAAGTGGTTTTGCTCCTTCTCCAGGTCCTCTAATGAATCCACTAGATATGCACATTGGAACTTCGTCAGACAATGTCCAAGACTATCAGGATACAATATTCACGACCAAGAAAACATAGTAAATCATAGGACTGCACTTACACAAGTGAAACTGAGATAAGTGGAGATCTCCTCACATCATAGACAGCAACGAGGCCATGATAAATTTCATTACCATCTTTGAATGACAATGCCAAGCGCTCTCCTGAAGAATCCCATGCCAATTTCTCTATGCCTTGGCTAGATGAACCAGAGAAAGCTAGCATAAATTAGTACATGGATTGGACAATAAGTTGCTTGTATAGGCTGTAATGGATGAACTTTTGAGCATGTAAGGTTTATCCAAAATGAAAGCATCTGGATATACACTACATGACAGCAAGAGTTGGATTTTTACAGGGTAAATCTAAACATTTACATGCTTCCATTGGTTAGGGAGAGATCATAAGTTACATATCAAAAGTGATTTCTGAATCAGTTGCAAATGTGGTTAATCAAAATATCATCAGTTAAAGATAGTAGCATTTACGAGATCAGAAGTATAGAATGGTAGGTACTGCCACTGTTGTTACCTAACAATCACAGAGGAAATTTCAGCAAGTTCAACTGGTAGGAGATGGGCATCTGAAGTCAACGAAAACAACATAATGAAAACGATTCAGACAATAAAGATAATAGCATTATTTCACATAAAAGTGTTGTAGTGAGATGAGGGTAGCTGACTAGCTGTGCATACCTAAAGATGGTGGCTTTGATGAGAAGTGAACTGAGCCCAGTGTAGTTGAGTTAGAAAAGGATAACAATGCAGTACGACCTTCTGGGTCCCAATTTGCTCCCTGGTATGGAAGCAAGATAAAAATCATAAAACATCATAACTCCAAAAATGAGCCATAACACCCATATTTCATTCAATACAATGGTTTAAGGGAGGAGCCTACATATTACAAGTGAATGAGATATATTGGATGCAAAACTGATCATATGTGATATAATTGGCAAGTTTCCAAATGAAGTTTTATGTAGTATTTACAAAATATAAAGTAAACAAACTGAGACACCATCAACTTTTGAACAAGCAATTACCCTTCTTGGCAAACAAAAGTATACATGCCTATTATCTATTCTAGATGCTAAAAGAACATAATGATCAGGTGTTGGAATGACAACACTAGATAAGTAAACAGGTAATGCAAGAGTCATATATATGAAATAAAAAGTTCGATACAGGCATCTTTAAATAAAAGGTAATATACTGTATCAATCTTCATAAATCAGAATCATGCTAAACATACTAGTCTTCAATATAGATAAATTTATACCATCAGGAGTAAAGCTACATACACAACACATCATTTTCCAATAATTTTGTAAGAAACAGAACCCAATAGCTTCACATGCAAGCATTTCCCCTTTCATGTCATGACTTACTAAGAATCCACTCCTTGCAACATGGTAAACAACAATGTTGAATGTTAAACAATACTCATTTAAGAATGAAGATATTGCTTACAGATACATATCCATTAGATGAAGACCACGGTTCTGACGTCCATGTATTTGTTTCCCATAAGTGAAAAGTTCCATCACTATTTAAAAATAAACCATATAAGTGTTCAAAAGGTATAACTAATGAAATGAACTAGAGAAATGAAGTTCATACAGCTTAGCAGTTAAAAGGTAATCTCCAGTGGGTGACCACCGCACTAATGATATACTACTTAATCCACGTCGTATAGGTGTTCCCAACCCTGAAAGCAAAAGAAAATCCACAAATATTAGTGTGCAGCTCAGTGTAAGATAGAACTGGATATCTGCATTCCGATGAGATTTATATACCTTGAGAAACATCCCAAATTGTGAATGATGGGCTATTACAAGAGGCAGATACCAAGTATGTGGAGAGATGTGTCAAGGAAAACAGTTTAGAGTCACTGATAGATTTTATGTTTGATTATTCATAGTGAATACTGAATATTCATTTAAAAATGAAGATATTATTTGTTTTTGTTTTTTTCAAACAAGAATGATGGAACCAATGATACCCATCACTAAACGCTACACTGAAAAATTATAAAGGATATCTTCCATCAGGCTTCCAACAAAGTGCAGTAACTAGCTCATTAGCAGAACCACGGAGAATGTCCACAAGTATCCATTGACCTCCAGAACCTCTAGGGAAGGCACCAAATGAAGAAGAGGTGACACCAGATTTCACAGATGCAACATTGCCAGGATATGATGCTGACCAAAGGCATATCCCTCCCCTGGAGAAAAAAAAGGAAGAAACTAACTCAATCTAAAAGTAGATTATGGCACCAGGTATTAT
This sequence comes from Oryza brachyantha, assembly GCF_000231095.2. Lineage (NCBI taxonomy): Eukaryota > Viridiplantae > Streptophyta > Magnoliopsida > Poales > Poaceae > Oryza > Oryza brachyantha. The sequence continues at coordinate 1,234,525 of NC_023174.2, forward strand.
GACATGATAAAGATATCTTTAAATTGAGTTATTACTATAAGTTGGCAGTAGTACATACTTGCAGCCAACAGCAATCATCTTTCCACTATTTGGCCTCCATTCAACAGCTTTAACATCCTTTTGCTGGTCATTTGTTAGAATATAGGATTCTTTATTATCTATTCAGTGAATAGACATAATTATTTGTTAGCTTAGCTGAGTTGATAAACATAGTTCAGTTCATTACACACAGGCAAAAATGTTTATATAACCATGTGCCAAAAGAAACCAGGAATCACATATATCTTATCAATACAACACAAAAAAACTTAGGCAGATTTCACCTGGCTCCTCAAAGTCATGAACTGTAACTTGGTTCCTCCCAGATACAAACGCCAAGCAATGCTTGTGCTGATTCCAGCTTACTTTCTGGGTATCCAATTCTTCAAGCAGATTTGGCTGATAAACCAGAACGTTTGTCATAAGTATATGGTTGTTATGAGGCTTTATAAAATATTTCCAGAGTGCTTTCGAGTCCCCAAAAAGAAAAAAAAAATCAAGGTTCAACTTTGGGTGAACCGAACAAATGTCAAGAATGGGGGTACATATGCTGGAACAGCAGTGAAGTAACGAATGCAAGGAATTTAGTCAATGAAACATGATGAACCAACTCACATCACAAGAAGGGAAGAGCATTTGTTTGAAGGACTCGGCTATGGTTGACACCAAACTTGCTTTGGGGACAATCTCTGCGGGCTGAGCTTCATTGGCAGCAGGAGCATCCGGCTGGAAAGGAATCGGGCTGAAGACCATTCCCTGAAGAGGAAATCCCAAACTAATAAGGGTTTCGCGTGAACAATGGGCTAGAGGCCAAAAATCAGTGGTGTTACGGAAACGATGGAATTTTTGCGACGCGGAGGAGGAAGGGGAAGATGAACTGACGAGGACATCGCCGTAGGCCTCCTTGGCTCGATCGTCCGACAGCGCATCCGCCGCAACTGCAACGCACAGATTTGGGGACTAAGAGCCGATTCAGAGGAAGAAAAGGAGCGGGGGCGTTGGCGGTAGATACCGAGGTCGCGGTTGATCTCGCAGATGGTGACGGCGCCGGGCGGCGGGAAGCTCGGCATGGTCTCGGCCGGCGGCGCGCGGAGACCGCACGGGGCGGTTTTGTTCGCCTTCGGGGCCTCAGGGGAAGCTTGGATTCCAATGAGGATTGGGGCTACAGGCGTAGAGCTCTCTCAAGGGCGCACGGCGGAGGGCTGGCTGTGGCCGGCGTTGAGCTTGACGGCGACGAGAGGGGAGGACTCGTGGTGTCCTCCTCCTTAAACCCTCGCCGACGATTGGACGGTGTAGATGACCCTGTCCCTAATCCAACGACGATACACAGAGAGAGGGGAGGGACCAACGCAAGAGGCTTGGGCGGCTCCCCCTCCCCTCCCCGTCGATTCGATCCCCTCACCATCTGCAACCCCAGCATCATCCTCGTACCATCATCCCATGCCCCATCTCCTCGGTTACATCGCTGCTTGAGCTTCTTCCGCGACGATCTGCCGTTCCAACCACTCTGCTCGGTGCATTTGAGCATATCCTGTTCGATGAAATGCCTACTAACAGCATATTTAAGATACGGCTAAAATTGATCCTTAACCTGAATCATGAGAATTAGACCATAAAACATATCTTTAACAGGCTCCCAAGTTAATTTCTAAAATTTACACGTGATTGATTAAAATCAGTTCTCTCGTATCCACAAACATGTGTGCTCCTAATATAATATAAAGTATTTTACACAAATGGATTGATGTGGCATTCTTTCAATGGCGTGATTTTTATAAAAGAAAATTTATAATATTAATTTCTTAAAAGTTTTTTAAATATATTTTTAATTTATAATAGTTAATTTATTTGTTTGTTTGTATACTTAAATAGTAACTGCAAAATTATTTAGCTACTAAGTAAAAAATACCAGTACGTGTATTAATGTTATAGAGAAATCACCTTGTATTCCAAAAAGTTAATGTCACTCCCCATCACCACTGCAATTCTACCAAATAAAAATTGCTAATGCAACCTCAGAGATGACAAAAGAAAGTATTCACTGTCCCGCAAAAGAAAGTACTCCTCGATACAACCTTTGCTTTGCATTATTTTTGCTATAATTCGCCAAACCTTTGCTTTGCATTTTTGAAGGTTCTCCCTGCCAGGAGCCCAGGACTCGGGAGTTTCTCTTCGGCACGATGCAATTCTGAGAAGCATCGGCTGTAGCACACGGCAGTCTGACGACGGGCATTCAGCTAACGTCCTTATGGAAAGTGATGCATCTGGGACAGATCAATAAACAGAACAATCCCAGCTGAAACCAAGCAATCAAGGTGACTCTCTGCACTTGCACCATCACATGAACTAGTTCGTTATGCTTCATTAGTTTGCGGTGCAGCCTTGAATAGCGACGAGCCGAAGATCAGGTAAGAATGGTCGCCAAGCTTTGATGTTTATTTAAGGAGTAATTTTACAGTTTTTGAGAAGATACCAACAGTTACCAAAAATTTAGTGTAAAATTTTGATAGCATTAAATTTTTGGTACTTCTTAGTACCTTATCAAGTACTGTAAAATTGTTCTTATTTAAGTCATCTTTTTTATAGGACTGACTTTTTTTCTTTACAAAAATAAAATCAGTAACAACAAAAGTAGAGCATCAGAGTTACTCAGGTATGCTTTGTCAAATAAAAATTATACAATGAATTGTATGTAAAATGTTTGCTCACAGGTGCATAAGCTGGTGATGGCTAGTTAATAGTAATTGACAAATTACACACGCCGCAAGGTACTGGTACCTCGAGACACAAAAGGAAAAACTCACAACCCACTTAGGACAAGAAGAAAGCCCTAATGTTTTCACTTGTTTCCTAGATTCTGAATCACCTCACTGTCAACGTCAATGTAGGGAACATGAGCAATATTTGGCCAATCAACGGCTTGATGAGAGTTGATACGAGATGCCAAGTGACCAATGTCTACGAACATAAAGGAGTCAAGTCCCCGGGGCAGAACACCCGCCGGCACGGATTGTATATTGTGGCAAGCATGTACAATAAGCCGGCTCATGGAGGAAAGCCCAGCTAGTGTGGCGGGAATCTGCTCCAGTGCTCTGCAATGCGCAAAATAGAGTGACTCGAGAGATGTCAGATGCTGAAACCATGTGTCCATCTGCCCCTCTGAGAAGGCTTGGCGGTTGTCCAGGTCATAGATAAACAAGTCACGCAGTGATGGAAGCCTTCCCAGCGTCTGGATGTAATTCCCTGTTATTAAGCTCTTGTCAGTTGATAGGCGAGCAAGGAGATGTGCACAGTGCTCCTCCTCGTGCAGATGCTCTTCCTCCTGATCTCCGCAAATCTCGCTTAAGAGTTCCGGACAGCTCAACACTTTGGCAGTCCTCAAGTTTGTGAAGCATCGGAATCTGTCTGTCAGGCGTAGCCCTTTGCAGCACATGAGCTCCAGGTTCTCAAGAGACTTGAGCTGATGCGCGGATATGGAGACCCGATGGTCGCATTGGGAAATCTTCAAGGATCTGAGAGATGCCAAGACTCGTGTGCAGCTGGGTAGCCTTTTTACATATTCCCCACATCTTGAGATTTCTAGCTCAGACAACGTGGACATGGATGACAGCCGCGGCACTTCCTTGAGTGAGGAGCAATCGGTAAGATGGAGCACTTTGATACGAGGAAGGAACTGCTGCCGGTGCTGACCATCTTCGGCACCTGCCACGCCAACTGACCACTCCTCCCATGCTTCCAAATACGAAACTTTCAGCTCCTCCAGAGATGGGAATTCACCAAAGGATGAGCCGTCGACGCTCTTCAGGGATGGCAAGATTTCTAGGCTGAGAAACTTTAGACAAGGAAGGCTACCAAATGGTGGAAGATCAACTAACGAGAGGCACTTTGACAGTTGCACACACAAAAGATTGGCCAAGCCTGCAATGGGAATGGGCTGCATCATCCAGCTAGGAAACTCTGCCCCCCCATACCCCCTGATTTTCAGCTCCTGGGTGCCTGGGTGTGGTTGGAGTCCTTCAAGCACAACCTTTGGCACCCTTGTCCCTTCCAGCGCCAATCCTTTTAGATGCTTCTTCTCCATCAGCCTGGCTTCCATTGCCTCGTCCTTGCTCCTCACGTTGTGGATGCCACGGATGCAAATTTGTCCTCTCAGCTCTTGCAAGTTCCTCAGTTCATTTATCATGAACCCTTTTCCCTTTCTAACACTGAACATCTCCAATTCTTCCATCTTCGTCAGTTGCCCGATGCTAGAGATGAAAAGGAGTGCCGAATCATCTACATACAGATGGCGTAACTCGGACAACTTAACTATGCTTTGTGGTAAAGAACCAGAACCATAACCACGAAGTTGCAAAACTTGTAGCCTGCGAGGGAAATCTCTCAATCTTTGGATCCTTGTATATGAGAGATCGAGGAACTGCAGCTTTTTTATACTACCAGCTTTGGGCCATTCCTTCCCTTGAGCTTCCAGATATGATAGGTCCAACACACGGAGACATCTTGAGTTTTCAAGCATTTTGTCAAGACAAGTAAAGAATGCATCACTCTCTATATTGGCAAAGATTAACAGAGTGCGCAGATTTTTGTACTTGTGCAGATCAGCAAAGTTTTCTCCAACAGTGTCAGCTTGCAATGCCAGGTGACGAATGTTAGGTGTGGCTACTGAACTCTCACTACGGTGGACAAAGCATTGGTTAGTAGAAACAGCAATTGCCAAAGCACGAACCAAATCATGCATGACATACTTGTTCTTGTCAAGTGTCGGCTGGAACAATGACATTGCCACAAGTTTGTCGAACCAATCCCTCCCTACATCTTCCAACCGTCGGCCATCTCCGTTGATATCCTCAATGAAATCATGTGCCATCCACATCTGAACCAACCTATCCCTATCAAACAGATAATTTGTTGGAAATATGGAACAATAAGCAAAGCATTGCCGTTGCCTTGGTGATAGCTGCTGATAACTGACTCTGAGGTAGGGAAGAATGTTCTTCACAACTTCATCGACTCTCCACCACTCACTCTCAGCAATCCTTCTCCACTTGTCCTCGTCGACTCTGGATCTCAAAAGATATCCTATTACCTTTGCTGCTAGTGGTGATCCATCTAGCTTCTTTGCTATTTCTTGAGCAAAGTCGAGGAGCCTTTGGTTGCTGTCTTGGTCATCCTGCACGGTGCCAAATGCATGATACTGAAAGAGAGGCCAGAAACTGTCCCATGGCAAAGTACGTAGAAGTATGGTGCGCATGGTTCCTAGATTTTGTGCAACATTTTGGCTTTGCGTGGTGATAAGAACCACACTTCCCCGTTTTTGTTGAACATAAATTGCATCCAGTAGATCTTGCCGGTACTTGCACATATTATCCCAGACATTGTCTAGCACCAGAAACAATCTCTCATCTTGATGGATGGCCTCGCGAAGCTTGGTTACAACGGTTTCCAACCTGTCCTCACTGTTGAAAGAGAAAGATGAAGAATCATTTCCTTGTAGAGAACGCAGGATCTCTTGCAGCGTTCTTTTGAAGCTGAAATGCTCTGAAACATAGACCCAGGCTCTTTGTGGAAAATGCTTCTCGATATTTGGGTGATTGTAGATGACCTGGGCAAGCGTTGTCTTCCCTACCCCGCTCATGCCGGCTATGGGCAGAACACCGGTGCCATGGTCGTCTTGGCGCATTCCAGCACCTCGCTTGGCTCCCGTGCTACTGGACTCAGCCGATGCCTCGCCATCGTTGACGAAGGAGTCCAGAATCATGGTGAGGATGAGCTCCCGGACATCATCTCGGCCGAACACTTTGGCATCAGGTGGAAGGTACGAGCTAGTCTCAGGGCCCGCGTGATCTCCTGATGACTGCTGGCAGCTGGCGGCGTCGTCCTCTTTCTTGAGCTCCACAAAAGTATTGCAGAGCTCGTCCAGCGTTTGCCTGACTTCCTCCAGCCTCCTCATGCTGCCATCAGGAATGACTAACCTTTTCAGAGACGATATGAGGCCGCTGCCTACCATCTTGCGCTTGCCGCTGGCTGCTTCATCTTAGATCTCCTCCTCGCATTCATCAAGCAGGTCTTCGGCTTCATAGGTTGCCTCGTACAGGCGCCTCAGCTGCTGGATGAGGTAAGGGTTCGTGATCAGCCGGTTGTCCGCCTCCTCCGTCGCTTTCTTCACCCTGCCGAGGCTATCCCGGAGCTTGCTCATCACCAATCGGGCGTTACTGGACATGTTGTAGTTACCCTGGAGGTACGAAACCATCCTCTCGGTTGCACAGGTGATGATCGCCGACAGGAAGCAACCGGCGATTGAGTTTGAGTCCGACGACATGGCGGCGCCCCTTGTTATTTCCTCTCTCACTTGCTCTTGGTGGCGGCTAATGGTTAAGCTAATACTCCGTCCACCTCCTACCTTATATTAGCTATAGTATTAAGCTTCCTTCCTCTCTTCCCTGCGTTGACCACGTTACTTGGTAGGAGTACAGCACTGTTTGGTCCGCGAAAATGAAAATTTTAGGTGTCACATTAGACGTTTGACTGGATGTCAAAAAAAGTTTTCGGACACGGATAAAAAATACGAATTTCATAGCTCACATGGAAACCACGAGACGAATCTTTTGAGCCTAATTACCATCGTTAGCACATGTAGGGTACTGTAGCACATACGGCTAATCATGGACTAAGTAGACTCAAAAGATTCGTCTCATGATTTTTCCACTAACTGTACGATTAGTTTTTTTTCATCCATATTTAATGCTCAATTTATGTGTCCAAAGATTTGATTTGATGTTTTCAAAAAGAAAAATGGAAACTAAATGAGCCTAAGTATTAATTCCAAGCCCGGACAAACTCCAGTCAAATACAAGGTTAGCGTCTTGATCAAAGTTATGAGCTACAACTAGATCAGAAGCCACCCCACTCAAAACAGTTTCTTATACTCTCTCTCTGTACTTCATCGTCTATTCATGCTCACTCCCTTATGTCTATTCTAAATTAATAATGTACCAGAGAAAGTAGTCACCACGTTCCTTGTCACAACTTAGTAGGAGTACACTAATATTAGCTATAGTATTAAGCTTCCTTCCTCTCTTCCCTGCGTTGACCACGATACTTGGTAGGAGTATCCTTCGTAGCTAAGGCACTGTTTAGTCCGTGAAAAGTAAAATTTTGGGTGTCACGTCAGACGTTCGATTGGATGTCGAAAGAAGTTTTCGAACACGAATAAAAAACGAATTTTATAGCTTGTCTGGAAACCACGAGACGAATCTTTTAAGCCTAATTAATCCATCGTTAGCACACGTAGGTACTGTAGTACTTATGGCTAATCATGGACTAAGTAGACTCAAAATATTCGTCTCACGATTTTTCCACTAACTGTGCGATTAATTTTTTTTCATCCATGTTTAATGCTCAATTTATGTGTGCAAAGATTTTATTTGATGTTTTTCAAAAAGAAAAATTAGGAACTAAACGAGCCTAAATTGTCCAAAACCCGACAAACTCCAGCCAAATACAAGGTTAACGTCTTGATCAAAGTTATAAGCTACAACTAGATCGGAAGCCACCCCACTCAAAACAGTTTCTTATACTCTCTCTCTGTACTTCATCGTCTATTCATGTTCGCTCCCTTATATCTATTCTAAATTAATAATGTACCAGAGAAAGTAGTCACACGTTCCTCGTCACAACTTAATAGGAATACACTAATATTAGCTATAGTGTTAAGCTTCCTTCCTCTCTTCCCTGTGTTGACCACGTTACTTGGTAGGAGTATACTTCGTAGCTAAGGCACTGTTTAGTCCGCGAAAAGTAAAATTTTGGGTGTCACGTCAGACGTTCGATTGAATGTCGAAAGAAGTTTTTGAACATGAATAAAAAAACGAATTTCATAGCTTGCCTGGAAACCATGAAACAAATCTTTTGAGCCTAATTAATCCATCGTTAGCACATATAGGGTTATTGTAGCACTTATGACTAATCATGGACTAAGTAGACTCAAAAGATTCGTCTCACGATTTTTTCACTAACTGTGCGATTATTTTTTTCATCCATGTTTAATGTTCAATTTATGTGTCCAAAGATTTGATGTGATATTTTTAGAAAAAAATTAGGAACTAAACGAGCCTAAGTATTAATTCCAAGCCCGGACAAACTCCAGTCAAATACAAGGTTAACGTCTTTATCAATATTATAAGCTACAACTAGATCAGAAGCCATCCACTCAAAACAGTTTTTTATATTCTCTTTGTACTTCACCGTCTATTCATGCTTGCTCCCTTATATCTATTTTTCTAAATTAATAATGTAACAGAGAAAGTAGTCATCACGTTCCTGGTCACAACCTTACATTTTTTTTAAAAAATAAAGCAAAGTAAAAAAGAAATTATGTTTAGAAATACAATCTAGGCCGCGTTCGCCACCCCTCCCTTAGTTAACTTATCCGTCTCGTTTTTTGCGCGCACGCTTCCCAAACTGCTAAACGGTATATTTTTTGTAAAAATTTTTTATAGGAAAGTTATTTTAAAAAATCATATTAATTTATTTTATATTTTTTTAATAATTAATAATTAATTAATCATGTACTAATTTATTACTACGTTTTCCTTGCCAGGGCTAAGTTAACTAACACCCCCACAGCCGAACTTGGCCCTAGAAACTTCAAAAATCAAGAGTAAAAACTATTATTTAATATTGAGACAAGAGTCAACCAGAAATAAAATTTAGAAACACCTAAAATTCGGATTAAAAACCATGAATATTAAGAGAAAGAGTCGGCATAGAAATACCATGTAGAAGTATATAAAATTTGAATTAATAAAATAAATATTACCCAAAAAGAGTTTATGTAGTAGTACTACATAGAATCCAAGTAAAAATACAACTTTTTAATAAAAATAAATAAAGGTAAAAGAAGAGTCCATGTAGAAATATATATTTCAAAACAATTCAGAAGTTCAGATTAAAAATAAAAAATAATTAATATCTATATAAGAACCATATATAAAGATAATTTAGTGTGAAATCGAAATAAAAATTAAAAACCATGAAGAATAATTTAGAAACATTTAAAATCAAGTATTCTTAAGGCAAAGAGTTCGATAGAAATATTTTGTAGAACTATCCAAAATTCAGATAAAAATAAAAAATATGATGAAAATAGCTTATGGAGGAGTATAATTTAGAAATGTCTTAAATTAGAATCATGTAGAAATACAATTTAGAAATATCTTAAATTCAGGTTAAATTAATTACTATTGATAAAAGAATTTATGTATGAGTACAATTAAGAAATATTTTAAATTTGATAAAATAAATAGTCCATCTCCTTACACGTATTAATTGAAGTCTCTTGTAAGAGCCGGCATTAATCGTACGAGTTAAAAATAGTTGAAAATTTTCACGTTAATTGAAATTTCATAGAATTCACGCTAAAGGCGGAATAGCTCACACTTTATAGAATAATCAAGAGATACATATATCTAGGGGAGAGGCCTAAACCTTCCATATTTTAGCTACCAGTTTGTAGAATCAGAACCACCTTCGAAAATAGGAAGGGTACTAAATCGCTCAAAATAATACTTTTCATAATATAAGATATTTAACTTTTATGGTTGCAACGCTTGACCATTTATCTTATTCAAAAAATTATGAAATATTATTTATTTTGCTTGTGATTTACCTTATTATTAAAAAAACTTTAAGCACGACTTATCATTTTTTATATTTATACTAAATTTTTAGATAAGACGAATGGTCAAGCGTTGGAAAAAAAAAGTTAAACATCTTACGTTATAAAACCGGGTAGTATACATCCCCTCTCCCAGTTGCATCGGGAGACAGATTAACGTAGAGACTGGATAGGAACTCCGGGAACACTGAAGTGTGTAGGCTCTTAATTTGTAAAAATATTAATTTGTCCCTAACGCGAATTTCACCAACAGCTAGCCACTCGCTCGCTCATGAACAAAGTGTAAATCAATCTCTATAACTTTAGCCTGATGTTGAACTCGATTGGAGGGGAGGTAGACGGCAGAGATGTTATCACGGCACACCAAGGTGGCACGCTCTAGAGCGGGCGGGAATCCAAGATCTGGCGCAACGACCAAGTAGCTTGAGCTTCAGCCACACCATTAGCGAATTAAGCTTCTACACGGGAGTGAGAGACAGTACTTAGATCCTTCCGAGAAGGGGACTTCGGACGATTTGCCGTCCTCCCGGGAGACGCATTCTCAAATGCCACTTTTTTCGTGAACTTTAACTATTTATCATCGCTCTTATATGTTTTGTTGATTCAATGTCACTTTTATCTAGTTTTGTAGAATTATAGCTATACAGGATCATTTATCTTGATAATAATTATTTTTTAATTTTAATTTGAATTTTAAATTTTCTAAATTATGTTTTTACATGAAACTCATTTACCTATATTCTAAATTATACTTGTTCATAAAGTCTTTTCTACATAATATTTAATTTATAATTTAAATTCTAGATACTTCTAAATAGTATTTATAGATGGACTCTTTCCTCAATATCAATTTTAGTATCAATTGTTTTATTTGTAATAATTTTCAATATATAAATACAATTTAGAAGTATCTGGAATTTGAATTATAAATTAAATATTATGTAGAAAAGAGTTTATGAACCAGTACAGTTTAGAATATAGGTAAATAGTTTCTATGTAAAAATATAATTATAAAATTTTAAATTCAAATTAACAATTAAAAAATAATTATTATCAAGACAAGAGATTCTATATAGCTATAATCTTATAAAACTAGGCAAATATAGCACTAAATCAATAAAACCTATAGGACGAGTGGCAAATAGTTAAAGTTCACGAAGAAAATGGTATCTGAGAATACGTCATTCGGAAGGATGGCAAATCATCCAAAGACCCCTTCCAAGGCCACAAAACAAGGTGGTTATCACCGAGAAACACACCATAGCTAGCTAGAAGTGGACTTCTTGCGCATGTTAGGACAACCAACCCCGTCAATATTAGTAATGTACTAAACCACATGCCAACAGGGGAAGTCTAATGAAGCACCAAGCCATAATCAAGAGTACCCTGAAGGTATCAAGGAATATGCTTAATTAATCAAAGCAAGATAGGGATATCCTTAGGATCATGCATGAAAAAGCAAATTTGTTGGTCAACACAAGCAGTAATAGCAAGTAATGTTACAATCATGTGCAATGCTCTCCTTGCGTTACAATCAACCAAGTTGACAATTAAAAAATAGAATAGCGACACTGATGTTGTTATGATCAGTACTGGAGATATAATATAAACCGACTGTCTCATTCCTAAAATATAAATATTTTTGTTTAGTATCGAATAATAAATAAGAAATGAATCATGGTAGTTAGGTGAAGTTCGAAACTTGCCATTAGAAACCGACTGCCTCATTCCTAAAATATAAATATTTTTGTTCAGCATATATTAATAAATAAAAAATGAATGATGACAGTTCGGTGAACATAAAATAAGAAAAATTTCAAATAGAAAGATGTTGACTATTGGGTTGTTTTTTTTTGTTTTTCAGGAAAAAGTCAAAATGATATATTTACAAACAAAAAATAATTTATGAATAAAACTTTTATTATGGTGTTCTTAGTGATTTAGTGATTTAAAAGTTAAGGCTAAAGTTAAATTACTAAACCCCCCTAAATTTAACTCTATATTTAAGGCTAAAAATTCAAATTTTGTTTGTAAACATAACTAAAACTGAAAATATAGGTGACAATTAATGATTAGTATGCAAATAATCAGAATACTTATATTCTTCTAGAAGCAATTTAGTTGTTACAAAAAGGTCAAATTGGACGTTTTCCGAAGTTCACGTCTCACAGGACTGGAGACATAGCGGTTGAGTGAGAGAGAACTTGACATTGAAATAGTGACATCCACGTTATTCACAGTTAGGCCAAGGCCAGGTTTAGACGATAACAATTTATAAGAGAGATATGACCTCGGATGTTTGATTAAATATTGGAAGGGTTTTTTGACACGAATAAAAAAATAATTTCACGGCGGGTTTAGAAACTGCGAGATAAATCTTTTGAGTCTAATTAATCCAGCATTAGCACATATGAGTTAGTGTAGCACTTATAGATAATCATGGACTAATTAGGCTCAAAAGATTCATCTCATGATTTCTCCCCTAACTGTACAATTAGTTTTTATTTTTGTCTATATTTAATGTTTTATTTAGGTGTCCAAAGATTCGATGTGATGTTTTTAAGATGAAACGGTTGTCCATGGGTAGAAGATGGCGGCGAGGGCGAGTATGCGAGGAAGAAGACAATAGGGCCTTTGGTTGTAATTGGTTTTTTTTATTAATAATTTTATTTGTAAAAATATTTACATAAATATATTTTTATTTTAAAATTTTCAAAACTAACCTAGTCGCACGTACCCAACCAGTGAACGCGGTGTATAAAACATCCTCTGGTTGGATACGATAAATGACGTGGCAGACGACAAGCAGTGGAGCCGTTAGAGACATGTGGCGTGGCAGACGACTTCCCCAATCTGCATTAGTTGAGCAAATCGACACGACCGTCCGTCGTCGCTGTTGCTCCGACCCTCCTGCCATGGGAAGATAGGTCTCCAGGGCATGGAATGACCATAGAAGCAAGCTTATACGTTTGTAGTACTAGCTAGTGATCGATCTGTCAGTTTTACGTACACGTATGAAGAAATCTCGAAAGACGGAGGAAGCGCATGGCATCGGCAGCCTCCTCCTGCTTGACCTGCCGGAGGCGTGCGTGTCTCATGCCATCTCCCTCACCACGCCCGGCGACGCATGCCGCTGCTCCGCCGTGTCGCGGGCCTTCCAAGCAGCAGCGGACTTGGACGCAGTCTGGGAGCGCTTCCTGCCGACGGACTACTCCTCCATCCTCGCCCGCGCCGACGATCCCGTCGATTTGTCTTCCACGAAGAAGGATCTCTTCCGAAGCCTCGTCCAGGAACACGTCCTCCTCGACAAAGGCACTAAGGTATATAATTGTATATATGCCCGCGCGCAACCCGGCCCCATCCATTAACTTGAAATTTTGATCCTTAATTCTTCGACTTTAACCCTCTATTTGGGCCTTCTAGTGGGAGCATTCTGTTAGCATGTGATGTGTATGCATGGTACCATTTTTTCATGAATTTCGTCGTCACATGATTTGCAATGTGGGTGCAACCGTGGAACGTGGTTAGAGATGAAATATTTGCTTGTGACCATATTAGTGTTGCTATGATGACAATTCATACTTCAAACATGGTTGGATGCCTGACTGCCATTACGGTTTGGTTAAACATTTCTATTCAACTGTGGCGCTAGTGACGTTGGCGTCGTGAAAAGGTTCATTCGAACTATAAATTTTCTAGAGGTCTATTTATAAAATATGTTTTGAAAAAGAACCAAAATATTAAAATTCCAGATCCATTAACCTTCCATACGTACGCACTTCACTCGTATAGGAACCTTTTTTTTCTCAACATAGCTAATAAATACTCCATCCATATTTTAATATATCAAATATTGATTTTTTTGTCATAAATTTGATTATTCGTCTTATTAATAAATTTATATAAACATGTAAAATGTTAAATTATAATTAAAAATATATTTAGCAATAAATCCAACCATAAAAGAATAATTACATAAATTTATTCATTTCTAAATAAGACGAGTGGTTAAAAGTATGACATAGATTTTTTAAATGGGATAAGACCTAACCGATTTTTTTAAACGGGATCAGACCTAACCAACGGATGCACACATCCAATAGTAACACACCTGCTCCCTCCGTCTAAAAAATTAAATCTACTATTAAAGATTAACATTATAACAATATAAATCTGAACGTAGGTCTGTCCGGAACAGAGTTGTTGTACTAAACATCCTAGTACTTTTCATGGGATTGAGTGAGCAGGACTAAACCGGGGATCGCTACAATCTTGTGATCTTCTTCGATGGCTCCTCCATGGACCTTTTGTGCTCCCTTTTTGTCCGTTGAGTTAGAGGCAACAAGCTGTGTCAACCAGGCATTTGATTTTTTGTCATTCTTACGAACGTTCGTAGTAGATTTACCATTGAATGTACATATCATAGATTCATAAGAGGTCATATATCATAATCAGCAAGTGATAAATCTGTTTTATCATTCGTAAGAGTGGCAAAAAGTTAAATTTCCTCTGTCAACCATGACCACACAAGTGCTGTTGACATCAACATGGCAGAAAAATTATACGCCTGGCAGTAGCATAAAACATATTTGCTTCCTATATACAAACTTTATATATAATTGTTTGTGTATAACTTTGTAGAGACATAATATTTTCAATTTAGGTATTTTTTTCTACTAAATACTTTATATGTTAAGTTTGGTTCTATGTATAATTTTTCTATATATAACCTTTTATGTATAAAGATGAAACTTGTATACATATAAGCACAAAGTATACATATATATATAAACTGTCTATATATGTATATGTATGTATTCACATAGGTTAGTGAGCGCACATGTGTTCGTACATTAGACCGACCCCAGACATATCCACTCCCACTTACATAGATATTTCAATCACTCTATTAAATTCACTTTTTTAAATGTTTATGCATTTTATTGTTGTTAAAAGTTTTCTTAATCAGTATAATTTCGTGCAGAGCTTTTCTTTGGACAAAATAAGGGGCGGCAAGTGCTATATGCTTTCTTCAAGGTCGCTAGGAATTGCATGGGGATGGGGCAACCATCCCATCCACTGGAGATTTCTCTCTCTCGCAGACTCCAGGTACTTGGCCGCGGTACGAACGCCCTAAAAAGTACTTCCTCCTCCTCCTCCTCCTTCAAACGTTTGACGTCGTTAAATTTGACTGTTCGTCTCATTTAAACTTTTTAAAAATATGTAAAGTTATATATATGCATAAAATTATATTTAACAATGAATAAAATGATAAAAAAATTAGTAATTATGTAAAAATTTTTAAATAAGATAAATGGTCAAACATATATTAAAAAGTCAACGACGTTAAACATTCAGCGACGGATGTAGCAGCTATTCTAGAAAGCTTGTTTTTTGAAGCTCTTGCAGTACTACTCTATCACGCGCAGCCCGTGCTATAGCTAAAACATGAGCTCATATATCTCGCCCATGACCCTATTGCAACCGGCGTCTTTGTCCTTTTGCAATCATAATATGCTTGGTTTAAATATGCCTATCTGTTTACATTCGATTACCCTGTCATAACTGTCATCTTTTTTTAATCGATACTAATGATCGAAAATACATAATAAATAAAATGCTTGTAGAAATAAATTGCATTGTAGAAATATCATATTGTAACTAAATTACTCATACTAAAAAACGAATGACACGGGCTCTAACACACGTCATGTTCCTACATATTATAAAAAAGTTACTTTGGAAAGCACCCCATAATCTAAATAATAAAATTATTCCAAGTAATACTACCGAAGAGTAATTTATTTACTAAACGGGAGTTGTTGATAATTTAGCCGTGTCCTACTGTGAGTGGGCCACACACACCTCTCCTCTCCTACCAGCAAGTAAAAAGTTTACTGTCAACTCTTACTCTCAAGTTAAAAATTATACCTAAATAAAATAATTATTACTTGATTTGGTCTTCTATGCAAAAAAATATCCATGGTATGTCATGGAACTTTCCCAGTAATTTATTTACTCACAAAACTTTATGTCAGTAGTTTTTTTACTCTATTCTACCGACATGATGTTTCCATAAATAATATATTTACTCTCTAGTTGTGAACTGATAAAAACTTTATACTTCTACCGGGCATGAGTAATTTATTTACTCTTTGTTTTCGAACCAATAAAAACTTTATGCTCATGGTACAACATGATGTTTTATACATTATTTATTTAATATGTATTTTACTAAAAAATACACCATTAATGATAATACATTGATGGATATATTTTTTATCGCGTGTATTTACACCAAAGCATTCCACCATGCACGGGTAGAAAAATTACTCCAAGTTTCATTAATATATACCCCCTCCGCCCCACCACAAATGCATTTTTGCACTCCTTATATTTAACGTTTCTTTCGTCGTCTTATTTAAAATAAAATTTATAATTAGTATTTTAATTTTTTAATAATAAAACATAAATAGTACTTTATGTGTGACTATTTTTTATAACTTTTTAAAATAAGACAAAAGGTTAAACGTTGAACACCGGAATTCACAAATGAAGTTATATTGGACGGAGTAGTACTACGCATAAAAAAATACAATTGGCAAGGGCACCTCCAATAAAAAGTATAGTGTTTAGTTTAATTATGTTGTTAAGTAAGTACTATGCATTGGAGGTAAAGTGGCGACATAGACAAGCATGGAGAACGCTGTTTATCTTGGGCATAGAGGTCTCAAATTGGTTGGTCGATGTCAGGGAGGAAGACACCGTTGCAGCGCAGGTCGTGATCACCATCGTCGTTAGTCGCATGGACACACCCGTTGCATCGTCCACCGTACTCATGTGACAAATCTCTCAAGTCTCAACTGTCAATTGGATCCTGCGACTAGCTTCTTCATTCTCTTGCGGTTTTTTTGTGTCTAGACTGTTTCGCCTGGAAGCTAGATTGCCCTCCGGTCTGTCTGTCTATGGGCCAAAACCTTGGGGGCGACTACATTCTGAGTATCCGGAACGATCGATCATCCTGTACTCAGATTGCAAACCAGAAAACTTTATCTGCCTTAATTACCTTCTCCGGCAGTTTCCCCTTGATCCATTTACAAATACAATATATGATGGATGCATGGCAATGGGAATGGTAAAATCTTACTTTTGATCTTTATTGGATCAGTGAGAAGAGGTAGTTATCTGAGGTTCTCCGCTTTCAATCCTTGTATTTTGCTCTGGCAACTCTATAAATCACCGCCGTAAACAGCGTCCTGTTAGTAGATAAGATGGTAACAAGATTACTCAGCCATCTGTATGTCATGTCGATATAACTGCTTCGCCATAAGAAAGTTAAAAAAAAGCCCTCATATATCTGCTCTAAACATTAAAATTAAAACTTTACTCACATAAGGCGCGTAGTCCTGCAGCACAATTAGTAAAATGTAAAAAAAAATAATTGGGGTGCACGGCAGTAGATAGGGCACTGTGAGTATATTTGTAAAAAAAATGTTATAACCTGAAACAGCGGTAATATTTGCCATTGAGACAAATAGGTAAATTTATAGTGCCATATTTGTAAAACCTTGTCTACTGTACTTAACAGGTTTGAGCAGGTAGCCGAGCTGCTATCAGTCTGTTGGTTGCACATCACTGGCAAAATTGGCTCCAGAGAACTCTCCCCGAGCACAACGTATTCAGCTTATCTCGTCTTCAAGTTGGCTGATGATTCATATGGTCTTGACTCACTGACGCAAGAGGCATCCATCACCGTAGGCGATAATAATGTATCAAAGCGGATCGTGTCTCTGTACCCACGGAAACAAGAGTCACAGTCCAGCACAAGCAGCACTAGTACTGATGAACAGCATAATGCAGAAGAACAAGGAGAATGCAGAACCAGAAGTTACCCAAGACAGAGGGCTGATGGCTGGTTGGAGGTAGAGATGGGACAGTTCTACAACGACCAAGGGGAGGACGGAGAGGTCACCATCCTCTTTACAGAGATCGTGGAACAGCACTGGAAGAAAGGACTCATCCTGGAGGGTATAGAGATTAGGCCAAAACATACGCCGTGAGAATTATGTGGTTTCATTCCCATCGCTGCCTGCAGGCTGGACAATATTTAATACACATGGTGTCTAAATCACTTAAAATAAAATAAATAGTCATTGACAATATATGTTCTCATGATCAGGAATCTTTTTATTAGTATTTTCAGTTTTGTCTCAGATGCATACATGTTGTACTGCTATATTTCTCTGTATTAATAATGTACTCATGTGTTATAATGGGCCCGTTTTCACCCACAAAGTTTGATTCTATAAGGTCACGTCATCATTAAATTATAGTCATCTTATCATATCCGATGAGCTCTAGATTTTCTCCACATGTCTATAGATTTTATCTCTTCAGTCCAAAAGTCCACCATCCTTTAGCCCAAAAAAACCCACTGTCATCCCACCACGCAGACATCCACGCCGCACGTGAGTTCTCCTCTCCCTGCTTCCCAGCGCCGCCTCTCCCCTCCTCGCCATCCTGCACCCGCCCGCCGATCTCCTCTCCCCTCCGTCCACTGATCTCCTCTCCATGTCGCCCTGCGCCGTCAGCCAGCCCTCCGCCACCTGCCTGCTCTCCTCTCTTCACCGCCCAGCGCCGCCCAGCGATCTGCTCTCCTCGCCGCCGTGCGCCACCCCCTGGCGTGTGCCCTGCGCCACGCTCCTGCTCTCCTCTCCTCGTCGCCCACCGCTGCCCACCGATCTCCTCTCCCCACCGCCCTACACCGCCCGCCGGCGTGCCGCCTCACCTCCTCTCCTCGCCCCGCGGCCTGCTCTCCTCACTGGCAGCTCCCATTTCGATCAGATCCGGTAGCACTTCCTCATCAGTGCCCATGATCTTGCTCAGCCTACAAATTTTTTCCATGACAAAATTAATCATGTCTAAACAGAACACCACACATGGCTGTTGCTAATCGTGTTTGAAATTGTCACCGCATCGATGGATAATATATGATAGTTCACTCACTTTGTTTTCCATGGATAGTGTTTGGAGTTGCTGCAATTTCTATTGATAGCTCAACATTTTGCATATGTACATATAATGCTGAACTTTGTTTGGTCTTTTGGCATGTTTTATGCTACTAGGTAGCTAACTCATCAAACTACTTCATTTTAGAAAATATATGCTGACATGTAATATTGTTATTTGTTATTTATTCAGATGATGATATAGGTAAATTACATGCTAATACTACAAGCAAATACAATTTATCTTTCTTGGGCCTCACATAAAACTATATAAGTCTAAAGTTGTCATGCATTATTATGCCTTCAGCACTATCAAATATAAAATCTCCAATATTTTTTTCTCAAATTCTACTTTACTTCTTTTTATCATGCAAAATTCTACACCACTCCTATTTCACTGTAAGTACGATTTTACCCATACTGTGGCCCGCCGCAACACGCGGGATATCATCCAGTGATTAAGGATAGTCCCACATTACGTTCACGGGGGGCTTTAACCAATCGTGTATTTCTGGTTTGTTGGGAGTAGGGAATTTTAACCAATCACATAATAGGAGGGGAGGAGGAGGACCAGTGATTGCATTTCTTGAGTAGTAGATATATACTGTATCATACTCTATTGAAACTCGATGGGAATCATTAATTCGGTCATTCGTGGTGAAGTGTTTGAGCCAATAAGGCTCAAGCTCATACGGTTTTGTCTGATCAATAGTGGAAGGCGTAATTGTCACAAGGCGTATTTGCGTTGGGAAAACACATTTGGTGATGTAAGGGGTGTTAGTCTGACAGGGGGGCCCTAACGGCAATTTGTGTGTGTGGGAGATATAAAAAATCCCCGTGAACTGGAGTGTGTTCGACAAGCTGATCAATGAAACGGCCTTTCCCCTGAACTCTGATTTCTCTATTTTTCCTTGACGTCGCGACGGAAAAGTTCGTCAGCTTTGAGGTGGTGTCATATTCTGGTGCAATTAGGGCGTGGTGTGTGGAGTTTCTGTCATGGTTGATCGATCAATCGGAGCAACAGAGTTTGGATTCCTTGTTCGTAGGAATCTCCATTAATCTCGTGCTTGGTTCGATTTGATTTGAAGAAATCGCCGCCACGGCTCCATCTAAGCAAGGCATTCTAATTCGCCAAGTGGTTGCGGCCATGGATGCGATGGAACAACATATTGAGGTGTTGGATGCAGCGTCCGCCAAGGTCGAAGGTGTTGAGGAATGAGGAGATCTGTAAGCAATTGGAGCAGATTGATCTCAAGCCAGAACAACAAGGAAAATTGTTGGATTCAGTGCAGAGCAAGGTGGATCTCTCAATGTCTTTGTTAAGCCAAGTGCAGCAGGAGCAGACTGTGATGGCACGTGCACTCAAGGCGGTGGCCGCTATTCATGTTTCTGCTAATCATCCACCACTGCAGAATTTGCCTTCGTTAGGTGCTAGCCCAGCACGGCCCGTGTCCCTCCTCTAGTCCATGTCATGTGTCTGGCAAACCTGAAGGGGCTCAATTAAAAGCTATGGATCTCACTGCTTCTGCTGAACTTTTGGATGATGCACTGTTGTACTCTATTAGTCAGCAAGATATTTTTGTTTAAAATGAAATGTTACCCTCTTTACAAGCTATGTTTGGTACTAGTCATACTAATTCCTTGCAATTGAGAGCATTAGTAGGAAACCAGGTGATACAAATTTTGGTTTATTCAGGGAGTTCACACAGTTTTATTTTCAATGCCAATCTTTGCCATGGATTAAAAGTACCCACAGTTTCTTGTGAGAATGCTACTGTCAAGATAGCTGATGGTACTATGTTTTTCATGGCTGGTACTGGTGGATTCAAGGATATACATTTGTTTCTTCTATGAAAGTCCTGGAATTAGGGAGTTATGATGCTAGATGTTTCTCCTGCATCTTCTTCTCCTTGTTCTTCGGTACCAGATTGTGTGACTGACTGACAAAAAAAAATAGCCGTTTTATTTCAGACAACCTCCTCATAGGCAATTTGATCATTCTATTCCTCACTTGGATGGACTTTTACTAGTGAATAGTAGGCCTTACAGATAATCTCCCACTCAGAAGGATGAGATTGAGAAGCAGGTTAATGAAATGTTAGCCTCTGAAAACACTCTTTGCAAGATTTCACATTCCACTTAATTTGAGCACTTCCTATCACCCTCAGTCGGATGGGCAGATTCAGCGTGTTAATCAGTGCCTTGAAATGTATTTGAGATGTGTAGTAGTTCATACACCTAAACAGTGGGCAGGTTGGCATTTTCTGGCTCAATTCTAGTACAATACGTGCTCCCGTGCATCTCTTCCGGGTTCTCCACACAAAGTTCTCTATGAATTACGCCCTGTTTAGTTCTCAAAAACTTTTCTTAAAAACATCACATCAAATCTTTGTACATTTAAATGAAGCGTTAAATATATGTGAACATTAAAATTAATTACACAATTATGGGGAAAATCGTGAGACGAATCTTTTGAGCCTAATTAGGACATGATTAGCCATAAGTGCTATAGTAACCGATATGTGCTAATGACGGATTAATTAGACTCAAAATATTCGTCTCGCGGTTTCCAGGCGGAATCTGAAATTTGTTTTTTCATTCGTGTCTAAAAATACCTTCCGACATCCGGTCAAACGTTCCACATGACCTTTTGCCAAAAATTTTTGGCAACTAAACAAGGCCTTAGACCCATCTTATGGATTACTACCTCCTTTTATCTCTAGTTCCTTCATATGAATCTGCTAGAAAGTCCAATGATTCTAATGTTCTGCTTCAGAAAATAAGTTTTTATTCCAGCTTACTAGATCATCATCTGGCTCGTGCTCAGAATCACATGAAGCAGGTGGCTGATTCTAAGAGAACAGTACGGGCCTTTCAAGTAGGAGATTCTATATATTTGAAATTGCAGCCCTATGCACAAAATTCAGTGGTGAATCGTCCTTGCCTGATTGGCTATGAAGTATTTTGGCCCCTTTTTGATATTGGAGCGTGTTGGTTCACTAGCCTACCAGTTACAATTGCTAGCTGGTAGTCAAATGCATCCAGTATTTCATGTTTCTCAATTGAAATAATTTGTTCCTTCTACGGTGCTAGATTTTATTAAACTTACCAGATTTTGTGGCTTTGGATATTAAGGAGATTTTGTGGCTTTGGATATTGAGGAGTTGTTACCTACTGAAATTCTGGACAGGCGAATGGTTAAGGTAATGCTGTTGTGGTACAAATCAGAGTGCATTGGGGTTCATTGTCTGAAGCTATGGCTACTGGGAAGATTACGACACGCTTCGCACTTGGTTTCCAACAGCATCATAAGGAAGCAAGGTCTAAGAGATATTTATATCTCCCCCGTCTTTATTGATTTATATGCAAGTATGTAAATTGCATCATTGTAAACCAATTATGAGGGTTAGCTTGATGGTAGAACTATAAAATTTATTAGTAACAATAGCTTTTTGATATTTTTTGAAAAAAGAGACCCTAAACACTTAATTAAAAGGGGAAAATAGCCTACTTTTAATTTGTACTTAATTTGTTACAAATGCTTTGCAAAAAAAACAAACTAAGGCCACTTGTCTCCTACCAAACAGGTATAGTTCCCTGGGCTCTAGCTAGTTCAGCCTGTTTCTGAAAGCATTGATTAGCCTCCTATTTATTCTTCCTGAGTTTTTGTCAGCTTTGCCAAGTTTACAGTGGAGGAAAATCGTCACCAAAATATTTAGGATAAACCTGCATACAACAACACAAGACAAAAATATAAATTTATATAATATATATACACACACACACACACACATATATATATATATATATATATATATATATATATATTCACGTACAACAATTCGAACAGCAACTTGGTTGTCGGTGTTGGGTGGATCTTTGCCTCTGATGGACACGAAATCCCTGACCGAAGGACTGGCAATGAGGAGATAGCTCTTGGAGAACTCAGAGGGCTCCACTGCTGTTTTCCATATTGGAATCCATGCCGATGCACCGTGATACGGCCCGCTCACTCCATATGCCGCTGCGATCTACACAAATCATCCATCCATGAGACCATGACCATGTATATCTCTCTGATGATTAAATTGATAATTAAGATTATGGTATCCTACATACTTCTAGATTATAGTTGCTCTGCTTGCCAGCTTCATCCTGGATAGTAGTAATATTGGTTGGAGGAGGAGGGCGTCCATAGGAGGAGAAGAATGCGAGAGTTTGGTTAGCGACAGTGGCACCTGCATTAGCAGGTGTCCTTCGGACTGGGATGCTTCCTTCAGGGCAACTGTCGCTTCGCTGCCATGTCTGCTCCGCTGCAATCATGTGCGAGTTGTTCCTTCGCATCGCCATCATCTTCTCAACAATCTTGGGAGGACCCATGCTTGGTTTAAGCTGAATGATATCAATGGAAATAATGTTCATATGACAGTCCTTGCAAAATTACAGTAATAACTACTCCCTCCGTCCCTAAATGTTTGACGCTGTTGATTTTTTTATATATATGTTTGACTCTTTGTCTTATTCAAAAAATTTATATAATTAATACTATTGAACAATGGAAGCACCTGGATCTTATGATCTCTGAGCAACGGATTCTTGAGGCTTGGTTGCTTGTACATGTCCACGCAATCAATAATATCACCGCACTCGCTCTGTCACATAGAAACCAAAGAAACACTTAGCAATTGAAGCTTCTTTGGGTTAAGGTGAATGATCGGTGGAAAAAGTAAAATTTATGATTTATGAATTCAACCAGATCGATTATATATCAAGATCAGGAACATTTTAATTTGGGATTTGAGAATTCACCACGTAACAAAATTAAACAACAGATTACTGTGGATATATAGCAATAGATATCTGCCAAGTGGTTTTAAAATAATGGATTAAACCGGCCCTCTACATTCAACATGATGTAAGCAGCCCAATCAACCGAGTAGTTTTGCATATCCAATCCCAAAGGCTAAACAAGATTATCATCAAAATGTATAATTTCATACCTGTATGGTCTCGATAATATCACTGGGATCAACGCGTATGCCATGAACAGTTCTCGTTGTTGCCAAAAGTTGGCTTACTACTGCAAATAATGCAAAATGCAAAGCATGAAGAGAGCTCATTTTCTAGGAGTCGATCTTCAGTACAATCGAAGCCGACGACCGATGATACTACCTTTGGCAGATAGGATAATATGGACACTTTATATAGGCTTTTTTTTATGGTGCACCAAAATAAATGTGTTAACCATTAATTATATATGTATTTATCCATTGATTGCTATATCAATTTACTCTGTTGAAATATAGAAAGGAGGAACAGTTTACACCAAAATAATTGAATTCATTCCCCGTAAGAAAAATTACGATTAATTAATACCGTAAATAAGTATGCCGGAATTTAAATGCAATTGTGCACACCAAAATTTACCATTATTACGTGTTTTGTGACCATGTAGGCCCGTGATGTCAGCCAGGTGGTAGCAGCCCAGGCTAGCAGTCCCTCCGTCAGGCTACGATCCAGCTCATCAACGCTGGATGAAACGTGTGACGGCGAGAAATGGGACATGATGTCATTCTCAAAAGCGGCGTTCGTCAAAATGCCACTTCACATATTTATTTTGCTATTTTCGTAATTCTCATCGATTTTGCTGTTTTTTCTCACCCGGTTGGACGAAAATACCCTCATCAATCGGCGCCGGCGTTCGCCCCCGACTCGGCCGCCACCTTGCTGCCTCCTAGCCTCCTAGGTGCCGCCGCCGCCTCAGTGCAAAAACCAGCAATCTGCATTGTTCGATTCGATAAAGCACTCCATTTCTTGAAAGATGAGAGAAAAAGGCACTCGGTCAAAAGCACTCCAAGAACGATCGATTCAGAGCTGATTCAAAGATTTTATTCTTTTTGCTGACCAGATCAGAGGAGCAAAACAACGGCGACGACAGTGGGGTGGTGAACATGAACACGCTCTTCACGGTGGCCGTCTTCGTGGGGCTCTCCCTGGCCACCCCCGGCGAGCTCCGCAGCCTCGCCGGCGACCCGTCCTGCGACGTCGGGCTAGGGGTGGCGCGCTTGCTGCTGGTGCTAGAGTTGGTGGCCTTCTCCTCCTTTCTCTTCTCCAACTTCGTCACGCAGGGGCTCAAGCTAGCGCTCGACCTCGCCCGCTTCGCCTCACCATGCTCGCCTCCGCCGTCGGCTCCGTCGTCCAGATCCGCCTCGGCACGCTCAGCTGCGCCACCAACCGCGCTGCTGCCAAGGCCGCCGCCGGCCTCGTCTCCGCCGCGCTCGCCGTCTACGTCGGCACCGTCTTCTACACCTTTACCCACTGATGAACTAACCCTCATGAGTTCCATGGATTCTCTGAACGGGCGTCGATCTGATGAGAGTATTTTTGTCCCACCGGCTGGGGAAATGCAGCAAAATCGGTTAGAATTGCGAAAATAACAAAATAAATATTATCCCCAGCTACATTTTAAAAGTGTCACAAATACGTGGGTGTGGCATTTTAGCGGACACCACTCGTGGGAAGTGGCATACTGTCCAATTTCTCGGCAACACGGCGGGCGCACACACTCTCTCTTCCCAGGCGACGCCTCCCTCCCGCTGCATCCGTCGGGCGTCGCGTCCGATCCTCGAAACCACTCACGGTCGCTGCCGCCATCGCTTTCCTCCCGCTCTCTCCACGAGACGGTTGCGGACCTCCGGCGAGCTCTCCATGGTGGGCCGGGCGACGGCAGGGCTGAGGCGGACCAGCGGCAGGCAGGACTCAGGACTCAGGACTCAGGTCAGGAGAACATCCCCAGTTCGTTCTCCGTTTCCAGTTCCACCTACTCCACCTAGCAGCAGCCAGCAGCCTAGAGGCTAGAGCGGGGAAACGTAATCCCTCTCGTCGCTGCTGCTCTCTCCTCGTCTAACATTATTGCCCTTGTGCCGTGTGCATTCGTCGTCCTTCCACCTGGGTCCTGGTATAGTATAGCTTGCTTACTCCACCTCGAGCACCAGCTGTTCGATGAAATGCCTAGCAAGGTTAACGTTCTGTCACTCTCTCTTAGATTTGCACAACCTTGTGGAACAATAATAAAAGAAAATTGTCTTCTTCCTGCAGTTCTAAAGATGATATACTAATATTTTTCTAATCTAACAGTTAGCTCATCTTTTTTGTGCCATATTATATTAGAGATAACAATGCATCAAATTTCTTTCTTTGCAGATTGACAAGTCGGCCTTGATTCACGCATACACTTTTGTATGCTCTAAATAAGGATTGGATCTGAATATACATCTGAATGGCCTCTGTAGTGTTTGGTCAAAGAAATTTACTTGCCTTTCATCTGAGAAGGAACAAATTGGATGAGTTATCCCGGTATGGTCCTTTTAGTTGTAGCATACAGAGGAGGTGGAAAAAGCCAGTTGATTCAGCAAGAACTCGTCTGGAGGGCAGAACAAGGGATCATAGGCTCGACAAGCTGATGACTCAACTGAAGAACTTGAGGCTGGCTTTGGATTTACATGAGTTGATATCCCAGCAGAGGAACAGCTACGCATCTCTCCAGCTCCTCTCCAGATGGAGACACGAGATTGGCCTAAACCTTGAGATTGGCGCCTTCCTCAAGAAATATCCCCACATTTTCAACATTTACGTGCACCCGATCAAAAGGAGTGAATGCTGTAAGGTTACCACAAGGATGACTGATTTGATTGCAGAAGAAGATGTTGTCATCAGGGAAAATGAGCCTTCTGTTGTTAAGCGGCTGAAGAAGCTTCTCATGCTGTCTAAAGATGGAAGTCTGAATACACATGCATTGTGGCTCATAAGAAGGGAACTTGGGCTGCCCGATGACTACAGGTGCTCCATACTATCAAACCATCAGTCTGGTTTTTCTCTAGGTTCCCCTGGTACTCTGACATTGGCCACTACGGATGAAAATCTAGCTATAGCCAATGTGGAAGAATGGAGAGCGAAGGAGTATACAGAAAAATGGTTAGCTGAATCTGAGACAAAATATGCTTTTCCTATAAACTTTCCAACTGGCTTTAAGATTGAGAAAGGTTTTAGGGAAAAGCTTGGAAACTGGCAGAGGCTTCCCTACACTAAGCCTTATGAGAAGAATGGATTGCATCCAATCTGCAATGTCGAGCGGCTCGAGAAACGTATTGTTGGCATTCTTCATGAATTTTTAAGCTTGACAGTAGAAAGGATGATTCCACTTGAGAGGTTGTCGCACTTCAGAAGACCTTTTGATATGGAGGTAAACCTGCGAGAACTTATTCTTAAGCACCCTGGAATTTTCTACATCTCAACCAAAGGAAGCACACAGACTGTCCTTCTTAGAGAGAGTTACAGTAAGGGATGCCTAATTGAGCCTAACCCTGTCTACAATGTAAGAAGGAAAATGCTAGGTCTTATTTTGTCAGGATGTCGTGGCATTGATGAAATGGACAGTGCAACCTGGGTTTCTGAGGAGCACAATCAGGAAAGTGCTACATAGAATCACATGTGTGAGACAGATACCATGAATGACTTGTTGGAAGATCAAGTGGCATTAGCCAAAGAATTATCATACCGGAAGGCAATTGCTGATATATGTTCGAATAAAGATTAGGCTTTGAATATCAATTGACCAAGATGAGTCGGCAGCATCCCCCCAAAAATCTCCAGTAGCCTTTGTTTCTCCTTCAAATATGGTAAGATGGTCCTATATGCGATAATTAAAATAATTCATGTAGTTTTCTGGGGTGCCTTCTTGAAGTAATATCAACGTTCTTATAGTGCTTATAAGTGTATCATTTTTACAAGGATATACTTGACCTGTTCAAGAATCATATGGCTGAGAAAAGCAATACATTGACTAGATTGCTAAAAACCACGAACCATTTTTTAATCTCTGACATGTTTATAGGAGTGCATATGTTGAGCTAAAAACTAATGATGTCACCTGTGCAGTTGCTGATAAGAAGTTTGTAATTCTTGACATGTCGGTGGCAGAGTGCCATCTGGTGAAGAATAGAAGATTGTTGCAAGCTAAGAGTCAGCTGTCCACTCAGGGGCATGCATTGCAATGCTTAGCAGTTAACAATGAAGAGGTGCTTGAGGAGGTCAGTTAATCAGTTGTCAACCTTGGTTCGTGCTACTGCTCCACATATTCATTATTATTCTTACCGTACTCTGATGATTATTTTCACTACAGTCGTTTATGCTGTGGACTGGTCTATCATAAAACCAATTATCATTTCTCTCGTGGAAGTTTTTGAGGGGAAGGAACTCTGCTTATTGTAAGACCTATCACGCTAGCTGCAATAGAAGAGACGAAGGCAGCCATCAGAGGTCAGAAGCTATTTCACCGTCTGAGCCCAGAGTTATCATCGTCCTCAAAGCAAATGAAAACTTTCTGAATGAAAGGTGTTGTTGACAAGGAGTGGCAATTTCTTCGATACACAAAACTCTGCTCGTGTCGTGTACAATTACATCCCTTGGTGTTAAATTTGCATGATTGTTTTCATTTTGTTGGTCAATGCACATTTCAATAATAATAACAATGCTGTTGTTTGGAATATGATACTATTATTCCTCAGAACTGGCTTTATTAGAATTCATACTTCTAAATGCATCATTACTAGTTTCACTAATCACTCAAGTTTAGCTAAGTGCAGAGTGTTATATTAGTTAAGTTACAGTGTTCGTTTCCAAGCTACTCCCTCTGTCTTAAAATAAGTTTATTTTTTATTTTTTGAATATAATGTTTGACTCTTCATCCTATTTGATTTTTTTATTAATATTTTTATTGTTATTAGATAATAAAACATAAATAATACTTTACCCGTGACTTTTTTATATTTTTTAAAATAAGATAAATGGTCAAACGTTAGACACAAAAATTAAAAAATAAAGTTTTTTTTAGGATGGATGTAGTATCGAAAGACCTGAAGCATACACAGAACCACAAGCCAACATGACAGATGATTGGGAAAGTATAGTTGTCCGGACGGTGATGTAGCATCAGAATTCAGAACTCTCAAGTTCATGTCCCTGTTCAACAGCGACTGCCCTTGCCTTATCCATGTGTTTCCTTGGCCATTCTAGCAAGTTGAACGAAGAGATAAAACCATCCTGAAGCATCGCCATTTGGCTGTTTATTCATGCATGAGACTATGAGAGGGACCTACCGATCGATCAATCGTGTGAAGCATAGCCGAACGTTTTCTTTGCAGATAATTCATAAGATGTTTGTTTTGGCTGTATATTCAAGGTAAATGTCATTTTTTAAAAGAAAAGTCCAAACAGACGTGCTTCTTAGCAGGATAACTTCAAAAAAGTCAAAATGCTGCAGAGAAGTATTCCAAAACGTCACAATAACTGCACTGTGAATTTCTGACCAAGACCGATTTTTCATCATAGCTGTCATACAAGAAACATTGCACCAGATACAACAAAGTAGTAGCTAGGCTATGTGCATCCTAACTC
Organism: Oryza brachyantha; assembly: GCF_000231095.2. Taxonomy (NCBI): domain Eukaryota; kingdom Viridiplantae; phylum Streptophyta; class Magnoliopsida; order Poales; family Poaceae; genus Oryza; species Oryza brachyantha. Next base: position 1,263,703 of record NC_023174.2, read on the forward strand.
CGAAGATCAGATCATCTCTGCAAGACTGCATCCATGGATGCTCCCTTTCTTGCCACTTCCCTTGCTGTTCTTACCACCCTCTCTTTGCTTGCTCTACCACTGAGTGCCGCATCTCATGATATTCTACCACTGAAATCCTCTCTCATCGTAGAAGACTACAAAACCAACAGCCTGCAGTCATCTGATGGCACATTCTCCTGTGGCTTCTACAACATCTACACAAACGCCTTCACCTTCTCAATTTGGTACTCCAATTCAGCTGACAAGGCCATCGTCTGGAGCGCGAACCGAGGCCGCCCCGTGCATTCAAGGAGATCGGCGATCACTTTGCGCAAGGATGGAAGCATAGTCCTCTCTGACTATGATGGCACGGTCGTGTGGCAAACTGACGGTAAATTCCCAGATGTTCAGTATGTTCAGTTACTGAACACCGGTAACCTTGTCCTAAAGAACTCCAGTGGCAACATTGTTTGGCAAAGTTTTGATTCTCCAACAGACACCTTCCTTCCAACTCAGCGAATTTTTGCTACAACAAAGTTAGTCTCCACCACTCGTTTGCAGGTTCCTGGTCACTACTCATTCCGTTTCAGCGATCAGTCGATATTGTCTCTTATATACGATGATGCTAATGTTTCCGGCATATACTGGCCAGATCCTGATTACCTGTACTATGAGAATAATAGGAACCTTTATAACAGCACAAGGATAGGGAGTCTTGATGATTATGGTGATTTTTTTGCAAGTGATCTTGCTAATAGTAAAGCACTTGTTGCCTCTGATAGAGGCTTTGGGATTAAAAGAAGGCTTACCTTAGATTACGATGGTAATCTTAGACTCTATAGCTTGAATAACTCAGATGGAACATGGACAGCTTCATGGATTGCTCAACCTCAAACTTGCATGACTCATGGTTTATGTGGTCCATACGGAATCTGCCACTATTCGCCTACACCAACATGTTCATGCCCACCTGGTTACAGGATGAGGAACCCAGGTAATTGGACACAAGGTTGCAAGCCTACAGTAGAAATTGCATGCGATGGTACACAGAATGTGACATTTTTGCAACTCCCAAACACTGACTTTTGGGGTTCTGACCAACAGCGTATTGAAAAGGTGTCTTTAGAGGTGTGTTGGAACGCATGCATAAGTGACTGCACATGTAAGGGGTTTCAGTACCAAGAAGGGAACGGTACATGCTATCCAAAAGCTTTTCTCTTTAATGGAAGGACTTTCCCGACACCTTTCGTGCGCACAATGTACATCAAGCTTCCTTTAAGTTTGGATGTTCCAAAGATCCCCATTCCACAGTCAAGTGTGCACGATTCTACACCAAGCCAACTTGTTTGTGATCATGTAAGAACAATAACCACAGAAGCATTTCTTAACATGAATGAGGTTAGTGGGAGTGAATCAAAATGGTTCTACTTATATGGGTTCATTGGTGCATTTTTTGTTATTGAAGTTTTATTCTTCGCATTTGCATGGTTCTTTGTCTTGAGGAAGGAGATGAGGTCATCGCGGGTATGGGCAGCTGAGGAAGGCTATAGGGTCATGACTAGTCATTTCCGAGCGTATAGTTATAGAGAGCTGGTTAAGGCAACTGAAAGGTTTAAACATGAGCTTGGATGGGGAGGTTCAGGAGTTGCCTACAAGGGAAAATTGGATGACGATCGAGCTGTGGCCATAAAGAAGCTGGAAAATGTTGCGCAAAACAGGGAGGACTTCCAGGATGAGTTGCAGGTCATTGCAAGAATCAACCATATGAACCTAGTAAGGATTTATGGTTTTTGCTCAGAAAGATTCCATAGGTTGCTGGTCTTGGAGTATGTTGAGAATGGATCATTGGCTAATGTTTTGTTCAACAGTAAAATCTTGTTAGATTGGAAGCAAAGGTTTAATATTGCTTTAGGTGTTGCAAAGGGGCTGGCTTATCTTCACCACGAGTGCCTAGAGTGGGTCATTCACTGCAACCTAAAGCCAGAGAACATTTTGCTGGATGAGAATTTAGAACCCAAGATCACTGATTTTGGGTTGGCAAAGCTGCTGAGTAGATCTGGGTCTAATCAGAATGTTTCACAAGCACGAGGGACTATAGGTTACATTGCCCCAGAATGGATTTCTAGTTTACCTATAACATCAAAGGTTGACGTGTATAGTTATGGAGTCATTCTTCTTGAGCTAGTGTCAGGAAGAAGAGTCTTTGATCTGATCGTAGGTGAGGATGAGAAAGTGCATTTCATACTCAAGAAGTTTATCAACATGATTTGTTATAGATTGGAAAGTGAGTCATTGTGGTTAGCAGAGTTTGTAGATTGTAGACTGGGTGATGAATTCAACTACTTGCAAGCAAAAACTTTGGTAAAGTTGGCTGTGTCGTGCTTGGAGGAAGATAGGAAGAAAAGGCCAACAATGGAATCGATAGTGGAGAGCCTCCTCTCAGAAGATAGCTAGAAGTTAATAAAAACAATAGTGTACCGAAGGAAGAATATTTGTAATATGGAAAATCTCTTAATGGTAGGCTATGGTGAGAAACATTCTAGTTCTAGGAGTTTTAGTTTCCTAGGATCCTAGGATTACTGCAATGTATTATTGTTTTGTATATATTGTTTTATAGAAGTGTGTTTTATTTAGATATCATAACTGGATCCATGTTAGTAATGGATTATGGAATAGTGATAGTATATATATATACTAATATGTGCACCCCTCTTAGAATAAGCTATTCTATGCCCCCTTCCCTCACAAGGCCCAAACCCACCTCCCACCCTCTTCCAAGGGCCCAAAAGCTCTCTCCTGACTTGGTCAAACCACTTCCCCGCTGGTCAAACCTATCCTTTGACCTTTTTCCCCACCCCACCTTTGTTTAGTCCCGTCTATCTGAAAAGTGCAGTAACACGAAGGCAAAGATATAGTAACAAGCCTTATAAAATACAGTAACAATACCATGACGAATCTAGTTTTTAAAATCATAATTTTTTAACCACTGTAGTGAAAACGGTTTTTAAGAATAATATAAAACACATGGGATATTACTCTCTAAAGATTAGGAATACAATATTTTAGCTCTCCCACATGTATTAGTTGTATTATAGCAATAATATGCAGTCACAACTCGTGTTACGGCACTTCGATCATAATGTTACTATACTTGTATCATGACGTTACTATAATTATATAGTAACAACGCACATGTTACTGCACTTATATCACCATGTTACTGTAATTATGCAGTAACAATACATATATTTTACAGTAACATGACGTGATAGCATTACTGCAGCTATTGCCATAGCATTACTGTATACTAATACAAATCCTATAGATATTTCTTAAGATTTCAAACTTTAAGCAACTTTATCTCTCACCTCATATATTATTTTTTAAAAACGTTTATACCACGTTGTTAGAAAAAATGCTTTAAAAAAGTAGATCCCTAATGGGTATGTTTCGACGTTGTTACTGCGAATTAGTTATCGTGTTACTGTATTTTTTCCTTCGTGTTACTGTAGAATTCCTGTGAGACAAGGTGTGGGCTTAGATAAGCATGAGGGGAAACCCATAAGATGGTTGACGCATGAGAGGAACTTTTTGACCAACTTTTAATTGAGGTGGGGATAACTTTTGAGCCTAGAAAAAGGTGTGAGAGATGGGATGGGCCTTGGGAGGCCTTGAAAGAGAGGGGGTGTAGAATAACTTATACTGGGGTGCACGTATTAGTCTTTTATATATATATATATATATATATATATATATATATATATATATATATATATATATATATATATATATATAAGCATTGGCAACACAATGCTTATTAGGTTGCGGTTTTCTGAAATGTCTGCTCACTAAAATTTAGTTGGATTCTTTTTTCTTTTTTTTTGATGAAATTTAGTTGCATTCCGTACGGCTGTTTTCCTTGATATGCATACCCCCATCACATTTTCTATTTTTATCACATATACAAGTTTTTATAGAAGAAAGTTCGAAAAACTGTGATAATGACCGGACATACAATGCAGCAGGTGCTTATACATACCCAGTAGAAAATCTAAGTCACTCTATTAACTCTGAGAATCACATGGCATTAATTTTCTCTGTGTTTCAGCAAATAATAGCTTGATCAGTTCTCTATTACTAAAAATTCTCATAAGGAGATTATTGTATTGTATTGTATGAAACATCAATAGCAACATCCAGCTCCAAAAACATGTTTGCCGGAATTAAAATAGTACCTTTTTTCCTGTAGTAGTTTTTAGCAGAGCTGGCACCCAGTCAACCAGAAAGATATAGTGATAACATGGATACTCGTCATGTGGTGAGGGTCAATAGTCAATTGTATGTCCTGGTCAGCAAGATAGCAGTTTGTATTAAGTACTGCAATAGCTTCTATTACCAGAAGCTGTCATGCCCATAGGCTATTTTGGCAACACGATAGCATATATAACTGGACTCTCATTGCTGCCAAAGAAAATACACAAATGATGGCAATTTGGGCAGACACTTCACATGTAAATTATTTCATCATTGTATAAACGGTACATATTTTGTTGTTAATAATTCTTAATTTTATTTTAATCAATCAGAGCAAAAATGACTTAAATGTCAACATCGCAGCTCAACGACGGCCATTGTTATCTTACCTGATCATCACTCCTCATGGCTGTGTGTACCGCGAACTAAAGGCCAGTTCATTTGATTGTTCAAGTCCAGAGGAGCCACAATGAAGAATCATCTGCTAGCTGTACATGTAAGAGGGACCCCACCTTGATTGCTGGGTTTTTAGCTGGTCTTGTTGTTTCCATTGATCTGTCCTAGATGAGTCACTTTCCATAAGGACTTTTGTAGGTGAAGTCTAACTAGGAATGCCAGTCATCAGACTCCTGTATGCTACAGCCCATGTTTGTCAGAATTGCAATGTGCCAAAGAAAAATCCAACAGGTTGAACCTTCAATAACACAATCAATGGTTCGACAAATCAGAGGAAAAATGAAGCCTTCTCCAAGAGTAACCTTCCCTACTGACTTTAAAATTGAGATTTTTTTTTCTGAATCAGTTCATTTTTGTAGCAAAGTACAAACTGAAATATTCCTCAACAGGGCAAAGAAACCATAAACTGCAGAGTATTCAGAATGTCACACCAATTGGATGCAAATTTTAGACTGAAACCGATACTCATCAGACTGCTATACAAGGTTCACAAGCGAGCCTCAAATATAGTCCAGCTATATTCATTATGAGTTGCAGAAGTGACAATAAGTCTCGATGAAATGAGATAATACATATCTGATTTTCAATCCAATAAGGACCACAGTCAATCCAAAAGGAAGAAAAAGAATGCATAAAACATGCTCAATCAAAAAGCAAGGACTTGCAAAAAAGGAATCTGACCTGAAGTTGATCAACAATTGTGATGGGTTCAGTGCAGATAAAATGAACTTATGGAAAACGCTATGAACTAGTATGTACTCATAAGATATTCTAGCATAGAATGTAGGGATGGGATCTAACTGTACATGACAGCCTAGGTTACGTCATATCTAATGAAGATGAATAAGAATTTTTAGGGCATATAATGGAATCAGATTTGATCAAAATAAGCTGATGGGATCTGCGTCCACTCTTCATCAAGGTTTAGGTGCTAATTGGGAGCAGGCAACACCTAGAACCTTGATTTCTATTCATGTAAGTGTTGAGCTTCTACTCCAAGATTCATGAGCTGACTTCATCCCAACTGAGGAATGAGCACAATCACCTATTAGATTTAATATAAGGCATTCAATCCCATAAAAAACCAGCAAATTTTACATCTACTCTTTCCAGGGTACTATTCAAGTAACTCATCTCAGATATGTATTCTGCATCATCGGTAACTCCATTGAGGATTGTTGATCTCCAATAAATGGCCAAACGTTGCTAATGCATCATAAAATTTGCGGATCTTGAGATAACCCCTTATTGCAGAAACATCAGAGTCTCCAAGGTCTGTCTTTTCTATGATTATTTCAATTGCTCTAATGAAGTAATCATCCATACCCAGGTTTAATAGACCTTCAGCTAGCATTCGGAAGGATGAAAACTCTGGTATGAAACCCTTATCAACCATCTCCAACAAGAAATCAAAAGCTTCTCTAATGGACCCTCCACCACGACAAAGCCCACGAAAAACAATCTTATATGTGGAAGCATCAGGAGGCTCACCAACCTCTGTCATCTCCCTGAAAAGATTCATGGCGTCTCTAGTGTTATTCCGTCTGAAGAGAGACTGAATCACAGGATTGTAAGCTTTTGGAGTAGCCCTCATCCCTTTTATACGCATACCTCTGAGTAGCTTCAAAGCAACTTGTGTCCTGCCAGCCTTGCATAGACCATTAATTAGTGTACCATACGTAACTACATCCACTTCAAATCCATTTGCAGTCATTGTCTGTAAAATATCAGCAGCTTTCTTGATGTCACCTTGCTTGCAATAATGAGTTAGAATAGAATTGTAAGTGATATTGTTAGGTTGCAACCCTTCACTTATCATTTGACTAATAAGCTGATTAGCGTCATCAATCCTTTTGTCCTTGCACAAGCCATCAATGAGAGTATTAAATGTAATTGCATTCCTCAAAATGCCTTGCAGATCCATTTGATCGAAAACCTCCTCTGCTTCTTCTATTCTCATTTTCTTGCATAGCCCATCAATTATAGTGTTATACGTAACTGTACTCCGAGGACATCCAGCAGACTCCATCTCTTTTAACAAATCCAAGGCTTTACTAAGCTTGCCAAGTGAGCAAAGGTTGTCAATCAAAGTATTGTATGTTACTTCGTCTGGGGTGCATCCACTGCTCTTCATCTCTTCAAACAATCTAAGTGCAAGTTGAGGGTCTCCTACTTTGCAGAGTGCATTAATTAGAATATTGAAAGTATAAACATCTGGAGAAAGTCCCTTCAGTGTCACCTGACGTGCTAGGTCCAGGGCTTCCTCAAGTCGATTCCCCGAGCACAAGGGCAACAATGAGAGTGTTGAATGTGGTAATGTCAGGCAAACAGCCCCTTTTCACCATCTGGTTTAAAATTCCTTTCGCCTCTTCGAGCTGTCCATTTTTACAAAGGCAATTCACAACAATATTGTAGGTGAAAACATCTGGATCATGGCCCTCCTGAACCATCACATCCATGACTTTAAGAGCATGGCCAACATGACCATTTTGGCAGAGACCATTAACAAAAGTGTTATAAGTGATCTGATCAGGCTCAAACCCATCAGCAATCTCCTGCTGTATATATCCAAGAGCATCCTCCACCCTCCCCAACTTGCAGTACCCATTGATCAAAACATTAACTGTCACCTTCGTTGGTGAGCAACCCATCTCCAACATCCTGGCCTTCACCCTCAGCGCAGCCTTGATGCTCCCCTCCTCAACAAATCCTTGCATCAATGTGGTAAACGTCGTCTCGTCAGGCGCCACGCCACTGCTAGACATTTCCTCGAGCAAGAGAACTGCAGTCCTCACCTGATGTGCTCGACACAACGCCTTCATCAGTGTGTTGAATGTGACCACATCGGGCTTGATCCCCCGTTCACCCATCTCCGAGTACACTGTCTCGAGGAGCTTCATCTTGCTCCCCTCGACGAGAACATTGAGGAGGTGATTATACACCGCCGTGTCTGCCTGAATGCCGAACAGTGGGTCAAGCTGATTCAGAACCAGGTCGACGGCGTCGTCGAACAGCTGCTGCCGCGCGTAGCTCTCCAGGAAGGAGTGGACCACGCCGACTCTCACCTGGTGCCCCTCCCGCCGCATCTCCGTGACGAGCACCCTCATGAGGTCGGCCGCGCCGGCCGCCGCCCCGAGCTTGCGGATGATCTCCTCGTACACCTCGGGGCCCGGCGCGAAGTCCTCCCGCGCGAGCGCCGCGTTGAGCATCCGGAGCGCCGCGTCCGGGTCCGGCTGCTCGCGTAGGGCGGTGAGGAGCTCCTCTTGGCCCGCCGCCCGCAGAGTAGCGAGCCTGGCACGGTCGCGGCGCCACCGGACCCGCCGCGGAGGAGGCGCTCCTCCGACATGGCGCGGGCACGGCGGCGCCCAGGGGGCGGAGCAAACAACGCGGGGCATCAGGTTGCAGCCAGAGACACTCCAATGGCGCGGCGAGGCTGGCCGGCCGGCGAGGGGAGAGTGAGCGCGGCGCGGCGCGGCGCTGATTGAGTTATCCATCCAGTCCCTGATGGGCCGGCCGCTCGAGGATTGAGGCCCACATAGCCTAACACAAAAGAAGCGCTTTGGGCCGCGGGAGGCTCTAGGCCCGCGCATCCAACTGCCGTTTTATCCGGGATCTTACCTCCTCTGACTATGGCTTGAGCCCGATTTTCCTCTTTGAAACACAAGATCTACGTATTACGAGACTTTTCGGATTTGTCTAGATTTGTTTATGTATCAATATATATATTTTATATATGTGTCTAGATTTATTAGCATATAAATAAATTTAGACAAGACCAGAAAATCTTATAGTGTGCAACAGAAGAAATAGATGGTATGTATCTCCCTCAACTATTAGAATATGTTCAGATAAACTCTCTAGATGGTTTAGACAATGGTTTTAACCGATGCGATGTCTAAATGACCAGTTGACCTAGTTAGTACTTGGCGACTTTGTAGGGTTAGTCCACCTGTCTCTTTTTCTCACCTCCACTTCACACACTAGGGGAATGAGAGAGAATGGATCGTACAATTGTTATTGCTTTTGCTTCCTATAATATCATGCCATGTAAATGTGACATAGGATGAACCTATCATGAAAATTACTTGGAAGTTAAATTCAACTAGCGTCTATAGTTGAGGGGTGTGTGGGTGTTATACATGGTTTTATGGATGGGGAAATAAAATCGAATTCGAGCTATAGTTAAGGAGGTGCGAGTAAACATTTTTTCTTTGTTTGGTTAACTCTGTTCCACTAAAAAAGTAATTTATCCGAAGTCCATTGGCCTCATAATCATTCTACACCGGAAAAGCTAGTAAATTTCCTCAGTAACACACTGCAATTACCATCTTTTTTATCTATTGAAGTTTTGCAAATCCAGATCATCTCAGCCGTTTTCTTGGTAAAACTACAAAGTTCACACATGGAGCGAAAATTCTACAAATTTCAAAACAAAAGATCAATATGTACCGTAGTAATTACTTAATAAGGTTATGCGTGCAATATTGTCTTTAATCTTGGTACAACTAAAGCGCCATTTTGCCACAGAGAATGTCACCAACGAGGCAACGGAAGTCGTGCATTTAACCAGCTGAAGATAAATAGATTATGTGAATATATCTCTTTTCTATTATTATTTGCACCAATGAAATTTACAAGATAAATTATGAAGGTGCAAAAACTCTATTTTTTTAATTTCTCAACAACTGCATTGATCAAGCTTGCATCACATACTTCAGTTCCAAGTGATTACTCATAATTTCTTCCGCAGCGGAACACGGTAACCTGCAAAGGAAGAAAAATCTCTTATTTATTGCACAACATAAACAAAGGGGAAACTATATCAAAAGTTTAAAACTTAAATAGATACAGTACAAAATAGTAATAACTGACCTGCACAATTAGTCCCTCGGTGCAATGGATTGTCGCATACTCTTGCAACATTAACCCACTTTGACAAAGCAATTTTAGTCTTATCTGTTTCTGTAAACTTGTTACAGATACAATTGACATCTGCACTCCGCACCGTTTGGCAACAATGTGAATGTCTCTTTGGGAATTGGTCACCCAAACGTTTTTCTATGTTGTGATAGCATCCATCCTTGTTCATCACAATATCTTTTTCCCTCTCACAACCTTCAGCTTGTAAACTGCTAGGAGAAGAGATGGATATAATCACTAGGATGCAAAACACTCCTATAACTCTAGCAATAGCCATCTTCATGTAGTCAATGTTTATACTTAGATGTTTGTTGATCAATGTTTGTGTAGGATAGTATGCACCACAAGATTTCTATATATAGTGGTCATGTCAAGTCTAGCGCGGTCTCTTTTTATTAATTGTTCAAGTATTTTGAAATATGCACCATGTCAAGGTATTAAATGTCAATGTCTGAACTCGTGATATCCCTTTGGCATATCTTGAAGACATGTTCATTTATTAAAACTACTGATGGACTACTTGGATATATTCTCATTTAATATAAATGTATACTATGCTATTTGGATTATTTCTCATTTGTTACTCTACTGCTATACATAACAAGGATTTATAGTCATTTATTAATATTAAAACTACATATACAATTAGGGTATACGGTCCATCATGTTGGTTTTTTTACTGGCCCTCTACCGATATAATTAAGGGAGTAGATAATTTCACCATTATCTTTTTAACAGAAAAAGTAAGAAACAAACTAGAGATTATTATACATTTCCATGATGGGTGGTAACAACTTAGATTCTAATTGGGATAAGCTGTTGAGCCCCACCAATGTAAATAAACAAAAGAGAGAGGGCATTAAGGAGAGGTGACAACCAATCCTAAGCTAATTTTTCCAAAAACCTAAAGAGGGCCCAATTGATATCAGCACTGGAAGAGGTTCGTAGCACTATCCCTATAACTATCATGGATGAAGAAGAACTTCGTTACCTCAACAGTGAACACCAATGACCTCTAGTAGATCAAGTTGTGAACTCATCACCCTATTTCATCTACATAGAAACAAGAAAAGAAGCAAGAAACAGAGCAATCAATTGGCTTCAACGACTTCACAATAAGCTCAGTAGATCAGTAAATTTCTAGAAAGCTAAAAGGTGATCCTAATAGGCTAAGAGTAAGTGTAAATTAAACTCCAACACTGCTAAGTAGCATCTGGGGTGCTTCTAGTACCCCACCCACCAGACGTCTCATTCCTAGTACCCTCTCAAAGCAGTAAACATAACATCTTCAATAGAAGGTGTTGACTACCCAAGATGTTTTGAATATAAACAATAAGGATCTAAAGTAACTTGGATTGACTACTGTCTCGATAGTGTTAGCGAGCGATCGAATTTTCGATAGGAAATGCACAAGAAAAACAAAGAAAACTAAGAACATAAGAGTTTTTGGTGCTCTAAAAATCCACATCTTTTTGAATTTGATTCAACTATAAATACACAAAATTAAACTGAAAGTAGTGGCTAGACTAACCTTCTACATGTGTGCACACATGCTCATTCCCATGCCGTGCCATCCACGGCCCTAAGCACATTACACATTCTTTGCATATTCATCACGAGGAGGCTTCATTTCCTCCTCACTAGCACTGGACATGTCAATGTAGACTTGTTGAACACAGTGGTGTAGCCAGGGGGTGGTCCGGGTGGGCCCGTGACCACCCCCGGATTTTACTAATCGATTAATTATTATAAATTATAGTATATTTCACTAATCGCTAAGCCATGTTTGAATCAAAAAGCCAAGAGTTTAGACAAACCATATTTTCTGAATTTATTAGGTGACCATGACTCATTTTCCTGTAAATGCTTATAGTGTTCCTTTCCTTTGTTTATTTCTTAGCAAATACACATATATATTTATTCCAACATCTAGCAAATTGCAATTCTATATATTAATTAAACAAACAGAATTGTTGCATCCGCGAATTTCTTCAGTCTTCGTGCATGTTGAAAATTATGCACTTTTTATATTGTCATTATTTGAATAAGTAATATTTATAGTCGACGGATACCTATTTATTTAGTACATTTTGGTTAGAAATATATACAACTATAGGAAAAGTAAGTCAGACACCCTTTGTTTTACTCTAGCTCCGTGGCTACCTAAGGATGCGGGCCATCCGTCGGTCACTGCCTAACCTTTAGAGTCCTCTGTTTTGTATGTGATACCAACTTGTGTGGCAGGACTACCTAAGGAAAAATTCCTGGCTACGCCACTGGTTGAACAGTCTCAATGTTCCTCCATATTTATTTCCAAGTTATTATCAGCCCTATTTTTTTACTTCTGGTTATTCTTATAAACCAAAATTTAAATTTTTAACATTAATTTTACAGTAGATTTTGGGATTTTTTTCATTGTAGTTTATTTTCCCACCTTGGCTCTTAGATCGCTAAGAAGACATATATAAATTTTTTATGTAATAAAATATTTTTCAATTGTAAATATGTCATTTGGTATTTTCCCTGAATAAGCCAAACAATCACCCCCTATGTCTGCAAAGAATTGATGACTTTGTAGAGAGAGTTATGCTTTAAAATATAAAATGTGCATATATGCTAATCGATATAGTATCAGGGTCCCACTACAATATTTGCACATCAAGAAAATATAATTAATTATTCCTAATAGTCCCATCTTGAGTAATATCTCCACTCCTATTTATATGTATTGATAAGGTGTATCACACCAAGTACATTGCGACAAAACATGCAAGCTATTAAATCAGCTATCAATCTAATCTCGGTGGAGTAGGCAGCAATGTGTAATCGTTGGCTAGTTGTGGATTTCTTTTTGAATGTAGACTCTAGTATGGATTGGATGCCTTGTTATTCGATACTCTCCCCTCTGGAAAGGCCGTAAATCCATAGAAGGTAACCCTTTCTCCAAGTATAACTTAGAGATACCAATCATAGAACGGGTGGATAAGACCCTATCATCCCTAAGTTGGATTACAATGTTCTTCCTTACCTGGGAAAGACTTCTTTTGTTGTCTATATCTCTATCCAAATTTGAATACCCCATTCCATATAATCTTACATATATAGTGTGGCACTATTTATGTTGTATTTGCATCCACTAAACTCACAACCCACCACACCACGCCACACTCCCACCTAGACATGCTCCCCAAGAAGCTAGGCACAAATGCAAAGGTTAGACAAAATTATCGTTTATGCAAGGGTTTTTAATCATGTAATGCTTAGGAAATCCGTAAAACATCATTATCCAAAAGTACAACCTAGGTTATGGAAACTAAGGACTCCTTTTGAATGCATGATTCTCAAAACACGGGAATAGGAAAAATGTAGGATTGAAGTGTTCTATCAATCCAAATCCTATAGATTGGAGAAATACAAAAAAACCATGTGAATAACCATTTGGATTGAGTTTAGTAAACACGCAGGAATTAGAAGAGAGATAGACATATTTTTATCCAAGAGGTTGGACCTCATATTGAAAATCTTCCAAACTTTCTATGTTTTGAGGCATTCATAAGGAATTAATAGAAGATCGAGGCATTACTTTGTTCCAAAAGGCAATGTACAAATTTTTCCTATAGGAATCTAATCCTTCAAAATTCCCCCAAAATTCCTATGTTCCAAAGAAGCTCTTAAAGTGGCTATAGAGTACTACTAGCCAATACAAACTCCTAATGTTTCTTGAAATGGGTCTAAGGTTAAAACTAGTTATCACACATAACAATCAACAAATACATATTGACAATGCATCAGGTGACATACAGGCATAGCCTTAATCTTCAACCGAGATAAGTGCTTGCACAACAGAGTTCATGTTTGGCCGCTTGCTCCTATCTTCCTCCAAGCATGAAACAGCAGTCTTAAGCATCATCTTCACTTGCACATGGTTGAAATCACCCTTCAATCGATAGTCCACAAGATCATCCGTACATCCTCTCTCGTTGGATTCCATCTTCTCACATGTCACCCTAACAACCATCCTGATATCCATCTCGCAAACCTTGATCCCTTGGATCACCCATTCCGAAACCCTAACCCCCTTCACCAGCTCATCGACCTTCTCCGTGACCGGTAGGTTGGATACCCACTCCGGAGCCATGTACCCTCGTGTCCCTCTGATCCGTGTCAAGGCTGCATCCGATCCATCTCTGTTCAACAGCTTGGACAGTCCAAAATCTGTAATCTTGGGCTCCAAATCATGGTCCAGCAATATGTTCTCAGGCTTCATGTCACAATGAACAATCCATTCTGAACACTCATTGTGAAGGTAAGCCAGCCCTTTGGCCACACCCAGAGCAATCCTGAACCTCTGATTCCAATCAAGAACATCATGATCATCATCAGATCCAACCCTGTGAAACAACTTCTGTGCAAGTGATCCGTTCTCTATGAATTCAGAGACAAGAATCCTGTGCTTGCCTCGAGAGCAACAACCCCACATCCTGACGAGGTTCATGTGGTAGATCCTTCCGATGACACTCAGCTCTGCTTGGAACTCCTCCTCGCTCTGCCGGCTCACGTTCTTGAGCACCTTCACGGCCACCACCCTCTCGTCGTCGCCGAGGACGCCCTTGTACACGACGCCGGAGCCGCCGCGGCCGATCACGTCGGTGAAGTTCCCGGTGGCCTTCCTGATCTCCGCGTAGGTGTACCTCTGGAAATGGCTGGTGATCAGCTTGTAGCCTTCTTCGACGGCGTAGACGCGAGATTGCCGGAAAAGTCCTTTGCTTGAGAAGAGCCAGCAGCCGAGGCTGATGACGATGGCCTCGACGACGAGCAGTGCCGACAAGAACCCGTACAGGTATGGCCACACCGCCTTACCGGCGTCACGAGCTGACAGTGAAGCGGAGACGTTGAGTTGAACCTTACTGTCGCTGTCGTTGTCGCCGGCGGGGGTGCAACCGGCGATGTGTTCTTGGGTGGCGAGGCCGTCGCCGTCGTGCTGCCATTGATGCACGTGGAACTCCGGCACGTGGAAGTCGGCCGGGACCTTGATGTACACCGTCCCCGGCAAGCCGGGGAACGTCTTGCCGTTGAAGAGGACGCTCTTGAGGTAGCACTCCATGTGCTCCTTGTACTGGAACACCACGCACGCGCAGTTCTCGAGGCACTTCTTGGCGCAGTCGTGGAGCGGCATGATCTCGCCGTCGTTGAGGTCGTAGCCCCAGAAGTCGCTGTGCGGCAGCGCCACCAGCTTCGTCGGCCGGCCGCACTCGAGCCGGAACGTCGGCCGGCAGCCTCTGCTCCAGTCGCTTGCGTCGACGCGCTCGTGCCCCGGCGCGCAGACGCAGACCGGCGCCGGCGAGTAGAGGCAGACGGCGTTGGCGCCGCACACGCCGTGGATGTTGCACGGGTTGCCGAACGCCATCCACGACACCGACCACGTCCCGGTGGCCTCGTCCAAGCTGTACACCCTGAGGTTGCCGTCCGTGTCCAGCGTCAGCCGCCTCCTGACGCCGGCGGCGCCGAGGTCGGCGGCCTCGAAGTTGGTGCCGTCGCTGGAGAGGAACTGGCCGAGCGCGTCCATGGCGGCCTCGCGCGAGAAGTTGTAGATCTTGCGGTTGTTCTGCCAGTAGGTGAAGTAAGGGTTGGGCCAGTAGATGCTGGAGAAGTTGCTGTTGTCGTAGAAGAGGGAGAGCATGGCGTAGTCACTGAACCCCAGCCGGTAGTAGCCGGCGGAGAGCAGCCGGTCGCGCGACACCAGCCGCGTCGCCGCCGTCAGCCGCTGCGTCGGGAGCAGCGTGTCGGTGGGGTAGTCGAAGCTCTGCCACAGCGCGTTGCCAGCGGTGTCCTCGAGCACCAGGTAGCCGGAGTCGCGGAGCCTGGCGCGCGAGGCCGTCGTCCGGCCGATGCCGGCGGTGGAGTTCCAGACCACCTCGCCGCCGTAGTCGGTGAGGACGAGCGCGCAGCGGCGCGCGTCGAGCGTGACGCGCGCGCCACTGCTGTGCACGGGGCGCGCCCTCGCCGCGGTCCAGACGACGGCGCGGTCGGCGGCGCGCGCGAACCAGACGGAGAAGGTGAAGACGGTGGGCGACGCATTGTAGAAGCCCGCGGCGAACGTGCCGTCCGGCGAGCGGAGGACGTCGTCGGCGTGGTCCTCGACGGCGATCGAGGCGCCCCGGGCGAGCCAGTCACGCGCCACGTGGACGCGCCATGGACATGGAAGCGTGACCACAAACAGCAGGAAGGTTACAAGGCGAGAGGTCATGGCACATCGATGAGGATGTTGATTTAGACTGAGGTTAGGATGTTGATTTGGACTGTTAATTTGACACAAGCTAGTCAAGTCAGAGCTGTGTTGGTTCCATTTTCGGGCACCAGTGGCTGTCATAATTCATAAATAAACTAAGACAAGATGGAATTCATTAGCTGTAAGCATGGTAATAAACTAGCATTAGTGAAAGCGATTTGACTTAGATCTGAGCATTGTATATGCATGACGAGGTGCCGATGCACGTTGCGGCCCATGGAGTTTGTGCATCTCTGAACTACGAAATTCTATGTCTTTCTGCTTGTTCGTATGCTTGGCCTAAATTTAAAATTTCAGCCTTGAATTTAAAATTAATTATAAGATTTTTATTGTAGTTTATTTTTCAATCTTTATTAGATAGCTAAGAATACGTATATAAAAATTTTATTTATAAATTATTTTTCGTTTGCAAATATATCTAAGCTTCAGCTTAAAGAAAGCCGATGCTTCTTAGTTCACAGTTCCACACCACTAATCTGGACCAGGATTGGTTAGCAAAGATGTTTATATCATACTAGCAGTTGTGCAGTGTCCAATGCTGGATGAGCTGAGCAGCCACTAAGAAAAGGTTTGGTAGTCTTGTCAGTTAAATTTCAAAAAAAATGAGCTTTCAGTCAATCCTTAGTTTGATGATCTGTACCGCTGGCTTTGTAAACAAGTCATCCACTGTTTTGTAATGCATGATAAAAAAAGAGGTTTCTTGAGGAAGAGCATTTCTCGGCCGTCAGCCAGCGGAGAAGTTCCATGTAGTTCCAGGCTTGGGACACCTCACACATTTCAGTGAGTCAATGCATCATCAGTCAAGACAAATACACATGAAAAATGTGAGGTGAGGGTTATCAACGATACTGCATTGCTAGCCACCTCAAGAATATCAGTTATCTAAAAATAATTACATAACTGCGAAATGGCTATAAGCAATAACATTGGAACAATAGTTACACAACTTGATCTCTATAGGATCTGATACGTCTGAACTATCTGACAATACCCCTACTCATTGAGTAGTCACGCTCTTTGCCAGATTCCTCGGTTGATCAACATCAAACCCTCGAAGAACTGTGAGATGGTATGCGAGCAACTGCAGCCACAAACAACACACTCAATAAATAAATTGCCATAAAAATGAAGCACCGCAAATTTGATGAAACTGAACAGTTCATAGCATGGTCAAACCTGTAGTGGAATTATGTTAATAACTGGCTGGAGACAGTCAGCAACCTCTGGAACTTCAATAACCCTGCAAGATCCACTAGGACAAACTGCAGATGTGTCTCCCTTCGAGCACATCACTATCAGGCGCCCCTTGCGAGAAAGGAGCTGCTGAATCACTGACTGTTGCTTGCTGCAAGAGGTGAAATAGTTCAGAGAAGCTTCTTGAGAAATGGAAAATGAACATGCCCTGCCCTGTCCTAAGCGCTTACCTGAAGCACGCATCACGTGTTGCGATCACAATGATAGGAAGGTTTTCATCCACTAGTGCAAGTGGTCCATGCTTCATTTCACCAGCAAGCATGCCTTCACTGTGCATCAGTGCAACCTCCTTAACTTTCAGAGCACCCTCTAAGGCAGTGGCATAGTTATAACCTCTGCCAAACATGAGGAGTGACTCTGAATCGATCAAGGAAGAGGCAAGTTCCTTCATCTCAGAATCAAGTTTTAGAACTTCACTGACGTTGCCTGTGTAGTAAAGCAGACACATTTAGAAAATGTCATTCTAAATCTACTATTTACTAGACTATATAATGCACAGCTGAATGCTGATCCAACGCAACATACTTGGAAGACTGGAAAGACCACTGATGATTGTTTGACGTCTAGCTTGGGTGGATATTTGATCAGATCCAACAGCCAAGGCCAACATCACCATCACTACTATTTGACTTGTATATGCCTGCAAGATAGGAGATACTGTTAGGAATCAAGATGACCAAATAAGGGGTTGTAACATGAGAATATACAGAAATATACCTTCGTACTAGCAACACCGATCTCACAACCAGCATTGATGTGAACTCCGCAATGTGTTCTTCTTGACAATGTGCTTCCTACTGTGTTTGTTATGCCAACACAAAGTGCTCCATTTTCTAGTGCATAATCAAGAGCAAGGAGGGTATCTGCTGTCTCCCCTGACTGGCTAACGAAAACTGCAGTGTCTTCTCTGTAAATAGGACCTTGTCTGTCCAGCAAGTCACTTGCAACCTCCATAGTCACAGGAATACCTATTGTCCAAATAATGCAAGGAATACAGACTTATGTTAAAAGACAGGTAGCAAAATACATATTATCACTGTCTCACGAATGATGATGTCCACAATTTCTACGTAAGCATTAAGGAGATGAAGTTGAATTAATCGAGTTAACATACCGGTTAGTTCCTCCACAATAGGTCTTGCAGCTAAGGCTGCATTGTAGCTTGTACCACAGCCAATGAAAACTACCCTTCTACTGCGCCTAATAGTTTTGAGGTACTCCTTTTCCTTTAATCCTCCTAAAAGAACTCCACTATCCTTCAATCTACCCCTCATAGTTGTTGTTAATGAATGTGGCTGTTCATGGATTTCCTTCTGCATGAAGTGGTCATAACTTCCTTTCTTTATTTGCTCAACTTCCATCTCAAGGACAGACAATGCTCTTTGTACAGATGCTGGCTTTTCTTTGTCATGGCCAAACTTAAGGATAGACACACTGCCATCCTGCAATGGCCAAATTGTTAGAACTTGCAATAGGCATCAAGTGTAAGACCAAGGACAGTCGAAGAAACAGGATAACTGCTCGACATAGCATGTCTCCATATTATTTGGAGTAAACGAAAAAGGTAGTGACATGAAAAAAGTACAATTGTCAAATGAGCAGGAAAGGATGGTACTGATGATAATTAAATAACTTTAGGTCTAGAAAAGAGATATTACCCCCATTAGATCTCTGATTGTAAAAATAAAAGCAGAATGGAACAGGAAATGCAGGTGAAGTAACAGACAAAGCTGAACCATACCTTAATATGAACAATTTCATTATCTTCAATAACCAAATAGTTCTTGGTATGCTCTACAATAGCACATAAATCACTGGAGAAGAATAGTTCTTTGGGTTTCCCATTTGCTGTCAGAGTTTTGACATCATGAAATGGTTTCCCACTGTTATGATCACTTAATTCCTGAAAGCAGAGACAACAGTAACAAATGACTTTGATAAAAAAAAGTAATAAAATGACATAAAGTGTTCCAACTCAACTTTAGTGGAATCATGGTAGCCATATGATTGTGCCAAAAAGATTACACAAAAGGCAACTTAATCAAACTAACTTCGATATACAGAGTTGTGTAATCTTCAAGCAAATTACTGCATAGTTCATCAAGTTTGCATTGCATGGCAAAAAACATGTGGTAGTTAACTAGACCCAGTAGTTCCTAGTAACGTTGAGTATTTGAGTGTTGACCTTATCACAAGTTCCCTTCCAAAAGAAAACAACATGGTAAAAATGGTACTTGTACCCTATAAAGCCTATTGACAAGCCTGTAGTTGTAAGAAAGATGCACTTTATGTTTTCTATTCTGCTGCTTTTCCCTGATAAAAGTTTGAGGCAGATGGTAATAAGAATGTTATTTAGTGCCGAGACACTAAATAACAGAAAGGCTTGAACAGCAAAAGATGTAGGTCAAAAGTATAATGTATATAACTCTCGCATATAATAAATTCACTGTTTTACTATGCTCAATTAGAACTTATTCAATGGTCTGAAACAAATAAGGATGCACTTACATTAACACCAAGTATCAATGTGCTGCCTCGTTTACATGCAATCAGTTCATTGGGGTAGTGTGGGCTTTTAAAGATAAGTGCGTAGGCTCCTTCAAGCTGCCTCATGACTTCCATAACAACTTGGCTAAATGTGACATCACCTGAGAAAATAATTAAAAGTTGCCTTAACTAGAACAATTACAGTATGACAAACATCTCTAGAATCTGGTTAACAATTTTCCATTTTGTAATTCCACTATCAGTAGGAACTATCCTCCACTGTTAAGAGTAATGTATTATATTACCATAATAGAAAGTTCTGAGTGCGAAAAGCATAACAGATAATTATTACGTCATCCTAGTTCTTAGGTGGAAAAAATAGTTTTCATTTATTTCAACATAGACCATAGGATAATGCCTGCCAAAGAAATAGTAATATAACCAGAAAACAAAAGGTTCATGAAAAGATCAGGCAGTATAGTACAACTTTTCTGTTATTAGTTGTTTTATGACAATAATATAACATCTTAAAGAATATGTATACCTTCTTCATCATGGGCCTTATCAAAAACAAACTTTGCTAACTTAGGGATGACTTCTGTATCGGTATCAGACTCAAAGGTAAACCCATGCCGAATTAGTGTCTCTTTCAGAACCTGGGCAGATACAACAGAAAAACAAAGTTATCATAGAAATTTCCCTGATTACATGGTTATCATATGATGCCATATTAATTTGAGATGGTAACATGGGGTTGCACATGATACATGAATTCAAGTTTTACATGGTTCGCTGATTCATAAATGTCTATTAAACTTATTATCTTTCAAAATGTGAATTCAGTATATTGTCATTTGCCACTTCTATAAGATAAGATTTTTTTTGCATTATGGCAAAAAAAATCTAGCAAAATGAGATAGGACTTACTGATATCCTAGTTGCTAGATAATCTACTTCTATTTTCAATTAGAAGCATATGAACCTTGAAGAAGCAGATTCTTTTTTAATAAAAAATAGTGACGCGGAGAAGGAGATTGGAGACAGCCCATGTGGAGAACCATGTTGGCCACTAGCATAAATCCACCACATAGTTGCAACAACGCATGTGCACTCCCCAGCTGTAAAGATAATGTGGGAAAAATAATATACAAGAATTTTATGAGAAGAACAAAGTAAAATAAAAACCTCATAGTTTGTGATGATGCCATTGTGGACGACCAAGAACTCATCGCCTGCGCCAGAAGATTGGGGGTGGCTGTTCCTTGGGGCAGGCACACCGTGCGTGGCCCATCTGGTGTGGGCAATTCCAGCATGCACATTGAAGGCAGTGTCCAGGTTCACATCCTTCTCATCAACCTCTGAAAAGTAGACAAATTTCCAACATAACGGGAGTAAGTTTTAGCTTCTGTGCTTAAATTAAAGACGCGTGTACCACAAGAGTAACAGAATTGTAGCAGGAACTTGCATACACTATGAATCAGCAAGGAACTTCAACTCTTCTCGTGCTAAATTACATAAACTGCAGGTAAATAGCATAAAACCCAAAGATTTAGACTTGATCCGAATGGATCAAATTCTACTGCCTTTTTTCGAGGAGATCCAGAATTTTGGGAGTAAAGCTATGCCAATCTCAAAAAGGAAAACTGTGAGTAAAGAATTTCCCTCCCAAGGATCACCAACTCCAAAACCGCTACACGACATGAACATATTCCCCAAAATGTGATATCAATCCCGGTCAAAATCCAAGCTTTTTACCAAGTGAGACAGCAGGCCAAACCACAGAACACATAAAAACCGTGCCTTTCCACCAGAAACCGTCATAAGAACCCAAAATTCAATTGAGTTACAGCACAGTCAGGACTCAGGACCGAAGAGCACTCACCGGAGTAGACGGATCGCACGAGGTTCTCGATCTTGCCCTCCTGGCGGAACACCAGCGGGGCAGCCCCGGCGTACGCCGGCGCCGCCGCAGAAGAGCCACAGGCCGATGTAACGTCAGCATCTAGGGCGATGCCGGAGGAGTCGTAGCCGCGGTACTCGAGGCGGCGGAGGCCATTGAAGAGGACCTCGAGGATGTAGCGGCGCTCCCGCGACACATTGTAGTTGAGGTAGGCGAAGATCCCGCACATCCTGCCGCGCGGGGATTCTAGAAGCTTTGCGAGGGCTCTGGGTTCGGAGAGAGGAAGCGCGCGAGAGAAGAGGACGCGGTTACGACGAGGCGGCGGCGGCGGGAGAGTCGCCGGCCGGAAGAAGAGAAGGGGCAAGACCGCGTCTCGTATTCTCGACTCCAAATCCAAATTTTCTCTTTTTTTTATATAGCGATGGAATACAAGTTGTTGGTTTACCATTGACTGGCCTGTGGCAGTAGCCGCAGGATTTGGATCGGACGGATGCTATAGCGTACCGCTATTTATGACACCATCGTGTCATGCGATAAAC
Organism: Oryza brachyantha; assembly: GCF_000231095.2. Taxonomy (NCBI): domain Eukaryota; kingdom Viridiplantae; phylum Streptophyta; class Magnoliopsida; order Poales; family Poaceae; genus Oryza; species Oryza brachyantha. Next base: position 1,285,802 of record NC_023174.2, read on the forward strand.
ATAGTTGGATACTCCTATCTATCAGCGTCTCTAAACAGAAAAAATATTCACCGTTGATTTTTCTATAACTATTCATCTTGTTCAAAATATTTATATAACTATTAATTATTTTTATATCATTTTATTTATGGTTAAATATACTTTTATGCACATATATAGATTTACATATTTAAAAAAAATTAAATAAGACGAATAGTTAAATGTGTATAAAAAAGTTAACAGCATTAAACATTTATTTGATGGAGAGAGTATATCTTACATTTACACGTTGTTGTTGTTGTCACTCATCACTCGCTGTCGTATTCCTATGATACATATGTTCGTATATATTTGTACAACATTTGTCTAATGTAGCGAGACTTTCTTTAATAAAATGTACAATTTTAAAATTTATCTTTAGAAAAACTCCCAAAACATGTTTTCAAAATTTGCACATGCCAACTGAAATAACGTAGCAAAGGTTAGTCAAGTCGGCGGGACATACATGGCTAAAATACTGCTATGTTAAAACCATGATGGTTTATTTTGAAAAATAAATACTCCTTTCGTAACAGAAAGACTCCATTTTTAACTATATCTTTGTCAAACAGACTTTATTTTTAAATTAATTATTGTATTGGAGTTTGAAAAAGGGTGCGACAAATTTGTTGGAGTTTAAGAAAATGATTAATACACTAGGGTTTAAGAAAAATGAAATATATTTATGTCTTTGGTTGTCTATTGATATGAGTGAGACGGGAAAAATGAAGTTTTTGAGATAGTATTAGAAAGATTTATTTAACAGAAAAAATTTCTCTCTTGCCTCATGGGTACTAGTACCATAGTAAAATTCGAGACTGATTGATTGATTGAATCAGAAAAACCACAATTAACAATCTTGGTGACTCAGTTCAGCTCAAAAATTATTATTGCAATTGAAACAGTAAGAAACTGGTCAACCGGGAGGTTTTTTTCTTTGGTGAATTGGTGAAGCCCGTGACGATTTTATAGAATCGGACCAGTTTATAATTTATCATATAATAGTATGTTACCGTACTATATTTATTTTTTATATTACAAACGTCATGTAATAACAGATGTATTGATTTATTTATTTTATCAATTTGTGATGGTTCTATATTAAAAGTAATTTAAATTAAATATAATATTAATAAATAAAAATCAGTGATTTGTGAAACCAACTGTCAAGGGGCGTTAGTATCAACACGAAAAACAAAGTAATAGGTTAGTCTATAATTAATTAATTATTAATTATTTAAAATAGATTAATATGATTTTTAAAACAACTTTACTATAGAAACTTTTAAAAAATTCACCATTTAGCTATTTAAAAAGCGTGCGTGTGAAAAGGATGGAATATGGGTTAGGGAAGAAGGGGACGAACACAGCCTAGGTAATGATAGGTAATGATGTACTGTACGTAAATACTTAAGCCATGGTAATTAAAGAATATATATTTATACATAGTAATCGTGAATGAAAGCCGGCCGGCCACGTCAAGTTGGAGAAACCAGGCCAAAGTCAAAGTGTCAAACTAGAAGTAGAAATTGCATGGCAATCTCTCAATCCGGTCAGCTAAGAGCAGCTAGCTGGTCTTCTTTCTCCTCTCTCCCTCTACATCACTGTCCAGTTTCCACGAAAGAAACAACTGCTCCATGTTTCTGGTCCTTTTCTCTCCACTCTCCTTCCTTCCTGTGTACTAATGACCAAGTCACCAAGATAAGTTGCACATGACGAGGTTATATGTTTAATCAAGAATATTCACATGCTCAATTCACGTATCACTGTCTTCGTTGGTATGTTTTGATCATAACTAAATTACTAAATTTATTTACAGATCAATAAATATATTTTATATAAGTTTTCAGATTAATTAGTATCTTATGAATAGGAAAGAGCCAAATCATCTTATACAGTATAATGGAAGTTTTTTTCTCAACACTAGCATACTACGAGTTGTAAAACACACACATATATGAGCACAATAGGTCGATTTCCTATGCTCTCTACCGGTGTAGAATTAATCTAAACCATTAATTAAAAAGAATATTTTAGCACTTTGTTAATTAGTTGATTAGTAGTATTTTGTAATTTAAATTTTTTTGACAAACAAAAAAGTGATATATACATGACATTTGGCAGCCCAGCAGAAGAGAAGAATGTTTGGTCCGTTTGTGCATCCACGACAGCCCAGAAGCCCAAATAACCTAGGTTTTCTAGGCTCATAATAAAAAAAAACAATAATAGCCCTCTAAATCTGCGATGGGATGGGGAGTAGTTGTACCACCCGAAGCAGCAGACAGACTTTGAGCACATTTTACAACAGTCACAAATATCATCATGGAAGAACATTTTGCGAGAGAGATGCAAAGTGTACACTGAACATATATCTGTCCAGTCCTCAGCTCTTACTATATATATCTGTCCACACATATCAATTCTAACATTTGTCTATGCTAGCTGCTCCTAACCTTTTGGCCTGTTCTCCCTCCATCTCTAACGCCCGCCTCCAACACAAGACAAGTACGCTCCTGCCGACGGCAACAACAACGCATTTGTTATCAAAAACGAGAACTGGGCATCGATCTCACCTATGCCACACGCATATATATACTGGCATATGCAGCCAGACAAGACATTTTTTTTGCTCACCACCTCATCCCAGCCTCCATGAGAGTAGCAGCCAGGAGCAGGAGGACATGATGCCATGAATCATGATCATGGCGTCGTCGCAGGAACCACCGCAGCTGCAGCCCAAGCCCAAGCCCAAGAGGCTCTACCAAGTCTGGAAGGGAAATAACGTACGTATTACGTACCTCTTCTATCTTTCTTGCTCCATGGATTCACCCTTCAACAGACATGAGACTTCTTCAATTTCATAAGAGACATGTCGACTGATTTTTTTTTGAATAAGAAGGTAGAAGAGGCTCTACCTTGTTTCCATTTCAATAAAATGGGGTGGTGTTACAAGTTGTACAGAAGGGGGAGGGTGGGGGATGTATAGGGAAAAAGGAGTTTTCAGCTTCTTTCAGGTACATAAATAAAGTAACAAAAATTTAAAGATAGAAAAAAGCTTGCAAATTTTAGAGGTGCTGAACAGTTCATTGGATCATCATCCTTCTGGTTAAGTTGTTTCGACTGATTTTCCTTCGTTTTTTGCAGATATTCTTGTGCGGTGGACGCCTTATCTTCGGCCCCGATGCAGCCTCCCTTCTGCTCTCCATATTCCTCATCCTCGGCCCAACCATCATCTTCTGCTACCAGATGCAGTCCACAATTCACCGCTCTCAACAACACATGCATCGAGCTGCACAGTTCATTGTCATTTCCACTATACCAATTTCACCTCAAATGCAGGACCTCTTCTTCCTCTTCATGACATCAGCCAGGGACCCAGGGATAGTGCCCAGGAACAAAGAGCACCACCTGAAGCAGATGGATTTCTTGGCTCAACCACACCATCAATGGAGTGGAGCAGCGGGAGAACTCCAAGGATGAGGTTCCATCGTGCAAAGGATGTCACTGTCAATGGCTTCACGGTGAAGGTGAAGTTCTGTGAAACCTGCCAAAGGTACCGCCCGCCAAGATCCTCACATTGCTCCACCTGCAACAACTGTGTTGAAAAGTTTGATCACCACTGCCCATGGGTCGGCCAGTGCATTGGACTTGTAAGTAAACATTCGACCATGCAGTAATTAGTTTAGTCTCAGCATGTAATGCAATGTCCAGTCCTGATACTTTTATTAGTCATCTGGTAGAGCATAACCAAGCTATATGCAATGAATTTCTATTAAAGATAGCTTTATGGAATGAATGACTTACTTTCAAGTTTCAATAAGACGCTGGTATGTGCTGATAAAGTAGTTCCCTGCCAACGGTTGATAGGCAGCCGAATTCCCTTCAGTCATCTAAAGCATTTGACTATTTATAAGTCATTCATAAAACTATGAGGTTTGCTCTGGTCCAATAAAAAATATCTTGAGGTACCGGTACCTTGAGGAACCAAATCATTTTTCACCATTGGATCTAGCTGAGTATGATGTGTGCTCTTAGATCCAACGATCAGAAACGATTTGGTACCTCGAGGTATTTTTTGTTACTTTTTATTTGACTGTAAAATTGCTCTAAAACTATAGAGCTTGTTGACTTGAATGAGATATTGTAACTTTACTTTTAGCTTACAGAACTCCTAAACCATCTAAGTTGAATTACACCAGGCTTAATGGCAGCTTTCCTTTTTGTTACAAAATCACCAAGAATGAGTTGATAACTTGTTCCTCTATTTGACTAGATGTACATATAAGGTTAGGTAGCTATGAGAACAGAACAACGAAAGTTTCAGAGCAAGACCTAAACTATACCTAACATACACTTTTTAGGCATCAGGCACATATTTCTATTAGAATTTCACAATTAATGTAGTGAATATAAGGTGAAGGAATAACTTATACTTCATATGAAGGAGCAGATTAACCGAGAACTAACAATCCTCTAAATTCTATAGTTCAGCAACCCACAAATCTCTTATACAGAAATGCATGATCAATTGGTCAGCTCTCTTCAGCCGAACCGGCAAAAAAAAAAAAAAAAATAAAAATTGTTGTGTACTTGGATGGTTTCCACTTTCCTACCATCTTATCAAAAATCATGATATTTTCTCTTTATCTCTTGCAGAGGAACTACCGCTACTTCTTTCTGTTCGTAGCAACATCGACTTTCCTGTGCATATTCATTTTCATCTTTTCATGGATCAACGTATACTATGAAAGTGGAGACAATGGTGGATCCGTCTGGAAGGCTTTGCGCAAGGAAACATACTCGTTTGTGCTAATTATATATACTTTCCTTGTTGTATGGTTTGTTGGTGGCCTCACAATATTTCATCTTTATCTGATCAGTACTAATCAGGTGAATTTACTTCCTTCTTTAGATATTCTAGAAACTTGCTAAAGTTACTGGTTTTCTTTTACCAGAATTCACTAAATGCATTTTAATGAGTATAGTACAAAGTCTAAGAGTTTGATATAGTTCTGATGACTTCACGATGTTTGTTTAATGAATGTCTAACTGAAGATCCAATTGCAAATACTGCAGACAACATACGAAAACTTCAGATACCATTATGACAAGAAGGACAACCCCTACCGAAAGAGCATTGCAGCAAACTTTGTAGAAGTGTTCTTCACGAAGATTCCTCCATCGCAGAGTAACTTCCGTTCATGGATAGGTGAGGGTGCAATGGAAGCTGGATTTTATACACCATATATTGCACTAGATTTGACTAGCCCAAGGGAAAAGATTGATGTAGAGATGGGAAACAAGTACTCGTTGGAGGTATGCAGATTCCAACAGTACTTCAGAACATAGACTATGGTTGCTTTGAAGATAATCCAGATGACAGGAACCAGAATGAAGACAATAGGATTTCACCTTTTTCTTCAACTTGGGCACAACAAACCAATGAAGGTGCTGGAACATCTGGAATAGCTACTGGAGAATACAAGAATGAAATAAGCAATGATGATGGTGAGGAAATAATTAGTTCAAATACAAGTTCAGCACAAACATCACAAGAAGCTAATGCAGCATCTGAGGCTGAAAGCGATGAGAATGATGCTGGAAAAGTTAATATCTCAGATGGAAGTTATGCCAAAAATGTGGGGGATGTGAGCTAATAGCTCTGTATTACTCATCAAAATCGAGAATTTGTTCATAGATGTAACCTTTAAGAATTGACACTATTCTTCCATTAGAAATGAGATGAGAGCCAACGACTGTACACCTCAGACAGAATTTATAGGAATGTATGAAATTACATCTATAAGACCATGTTCCACTGTTCAGACTTTCCTGCATTATATGTTTCTACAGCACGCTTACCATGAAGTGGACATATATCTACTATTGGGGAAATAGTAGAGCTTCTTACAACAAACTATCTAAACTTTCCAGATGAACTGAAATTGGAACTTGGAAGCAAAGCTACTGCTTGCAAGCAAAGTTCAATGGAAAATAAATAGGTAAAAGACGGTACCAAAATGGTGTACATTTTTGCAGAAAGGAAACTATCACGCCTGATAGACATCTGGAAGCTGAAGTCCTACACTGGCAGCAGATTTGTTCAATATCTTCTTCATTTCATCTGATCGGTCCACTGCTATATTATACGAGAGCAGGTCCTGGATAATCAAACATGATTACAGAATTAGTATAGGCACAGTGCATAAAAAGCTAGTGGAAACATGTCAATATTGCAACAATGTTAAATTATTGGTCTGTGCAAACTAGGTGTGATGTACTGGGGGAAGTGGGGATCAGAAATGAAGCAATTGCGAGATCATATACTAAAACACATTGAATGAAATTCAATTCATCAGGCTAATTAGAGCAATGATTTGGGACAAAAAAAATATGTAAGGAAGCCAATAGGAAGGGGAAATAAGACATCCTAGCAATTTCATCGAACATATTGCCTGCAAAGGAGTGCAAAAAAAACAGGAAAAGAGTATGCGCAACCTTGTGGTGGTGGACGTTGGTGAGGAGGCATGCGTAATCCCTGGCGAGACGCATCCTCGCTATTGCGTCGCCCTCCGTGCCTGTGGGACGGCAGAACTCAGAGGCGACGAACTCGCGGAAGTGCCTCTTGGAGTTGGAGTCACCTCCTCCGATGTGCTTGTGCACCGCCTTGAGCACACAGCGGTACACGGACGCCGCGGCCACCATCTGTGGTCTGTGCGGTTGGAGCGGCGAGAGGTTGGGTTTGCCAGAAGCCGGGAGTTCCGCCGTCGAGCGAGACGGGAGGAAGGTAGCAACGAACGATGTCAATCTGGCCTGCGTATTTTTGAGAAAATTGGATATTTTGATCGTAAATATGGCCTTGTTTCTACTCTATAGCATCGACTTTGTTAAAATGTGCGAAACATTAGACGCTTGATTTCCTATCTCTAAATATATTTCCTCTATTTTTTAATGTGTATACCTGTATTTTGTATGGAAATACTCTCTATATGTTGTATTGGAAGCTCTCTTATCCAACGTTTCGTCTCTCTCGCATGGATACTATTGAATATTATATACACTACCGTGTCCAAAATATTATTGTGCTCATATTATTTTTTGCTCATTTTTATGACTAGAATATTATTTTCCTCAATATGAGATTATACAAGCACCCAAGCAGCTCCTTATTAATTAGCGTATTCAGGTACCGTATACATATTAAAAAGGAGAGAAAATACATTTAGGGGCAGGAAATCAAATGTCCAATGTTTCGAGGCTCATTTTAACAAAGTCTATGGTAGGAAGTCCATAGCTGTGAAGTGCTACGTTTGGAGACCCAAATCTCCAATTTTCTCCATATTGGGTGATTGTTTATGAGTTTTTTCGAAAAATTCAAATAGCATATTTGCAAATAAAAAATAATTTATAAATAAAAATTTTATATATGTATTCTTAATGATATAAAATTCAAGACTGGAAAATAAATTTCAATAAAACCCAAAATCAACTTAAATTATTTAAATTTAAGGTTAAAAATTTAATTTTGGCTTACACACATAATCACAGGCGAAAAAATGGGATGTTTGATTTAAAAATACTAAACATGTAACTAACCAAAAAGTACTGCTTAACCGACATGTGTGTCTTATAGATAGGCATATCATCTTTTGTGGTAGGCAACGAGTAACAAAAGATAGATGCAAGCCTGGAAATGTTCCATATATTTGTAAATTGTAAATGAGAAGTGCCTCTTTGTCCTCACCTGTTTTATAAATATCTTATTTATTTACTAGTTCAGTCAAAATAGTAATGCAACAATTTAAACTTTCACTTAGGATGATATTTTTCCTTTAAAAACAAAATGGATATGTCGATGACAAACAATGTAAGAAATAGTCTAACACAGAGCATACACACATAAGCCCATAGGTAGACAAAAGCATAAAACCACTAGCAATCGAAAAGCTGAATTCCAAAAGCTGAATTGTTCAATTTTAGGATTAAAAAATAATCCAAAATTTCGTAATATATACCGAATTCCGGTAAGTGAAAAATGAGAATGACCACAAAACTTGTCACATATAGGATTAGTATTTTTCCTCTTTTTGCAAAGCACTCAAGTCAATGTGCCAATGTTGGACATATGTTAACACAGGTGTATATATAAATAATTTAAAGCAATTTTACCGTCATTAAGAAGATATCATGAGAATTCTAGTGTAGATATCAAGAGTTATCAAATTTTACATTAAAATTTTGATATATCTAAGTATTTACTCAAAAACAGTAAACTTGCTCATAAATTAATAATCAACCCTATATATGAATACACTTGCAAAACTAAACTTGAATTCCTACCAGACTAATACAAGATCACTAATCCAAATACACACTCTCTACTTAGCCCTAGCTAGCAAATGTACGTGATCATGAATTCATCGTCGTCAACCTCCCGTCATCGTCGTAGGATCTCGCCACAAAGGCGGCGGCCCCTCCAGCCGGATGTAGTCATACATGACGCCGAAGAAGGGGCTCAACGCCCTCGTCTGCGTGATGCTCACCACGTTCTCCCCCTCCACCAGCATGTACCCCTTGACCGCGAACTCCAGCCCCCACTGCACGCCGTGTATCCCGTGCCTCGCGATCGCGTTCCCGTCGCCGATCGCCGCCGCCGTCGTCAGCGGCTCCGCCCCGTTCACCCGCACCTGCAGCCTCGACATGTGCGCCGCCGCCAGCGCGACGCGGAGCGTGTAGGTGGCGTCTGCCTCGACGTGGTCGAGCGTGAACTGGATCCGCCGCGTCGTCGGCGCGTACCCGTCGCCTTGCCTTCTGCGCAGCAAAAAAAAACGGCAACTTTTTAACTCCGTTCTTGATTTGTTCAGTTCAGACTTCAGAGTTGATCGAGAGGAGCTCATTGATTGTTGCGTTTGTTTGTTTGGTTAGTTACCTTGTGACGTGCGCGAAGAACCAGTCTTTGGAGATGTCGCTCTCGCCGATCTTGAAGACGGGATCGTCGTCGGGGTACAGCTCGGCGTACCTCTCCCACAACCCGTACTGCCTGTACTTGTCTTTGTTGACGAACAGCTTGTTGATGTATTTGGGGTTGGGGTTAGGGATAAAGAACTCTGCTGCACTCCTGTCCGGGATACCCATCTCCCACAGCGTCGGCCCTGATCTTGGAGGCTCGAACACAAGATCACCAAGGTTGATGCTACATCCTGTCAGTAAATTCAGACAAGCAATGGTTAGACAGAATTGTTCGGATCGAGATTATCATCTGTACTATCGAATGCGATTTTCTGGATTATAGTACTAAGTACTAACCAGGTGTTACTGTTAGTTGCGAGGTGTACATGTAGTCGCCAAGAATCCCAGGAACCCAAGCGTAGAGGTTGTACACTCCGGCTCTGACATTGCCGATGCTGAATCTGCCGCAGGGTGTTGCTCTTGTCCAGAACTGGTAGTTCTTGCTCTCTGTCGCCCAAGAACCGGGTTGTCCAGGAGAGGCCAGGCCAACGTAAGCCAACCCAGCAGTCATGTCGTCGCTGCTCATGTACCTGAATCAAAAATGCAGATTAAGGTTTCAGAGATGATGATCCACGAGCCATTTTGATTCATCCATGTGAAGAACTGAAGACGAAAGGAGTAGTTAGCTTCAGTCACCTGTCTCTGACGAGTAGTCTGCCGGCGACCGATCCTCTCTGCTCCGCCTTGTGGAAGTCCAGCGATCCAGGGAAGCTATACGGCCATTTGCTAGCTTCAGCTTCCGCCTGCACCTTGGCGTCTTCCCAGAGCGCCTGCAGATCTCCTCTCTTCGGGCTCGAGTTGAGGTAGATGAACACTGGTCCCATCACCTTCTTCCAGTACTCGCCTTCCTCGATCTTCAGAACGATGTCGTTCCCGACGTAATGCGTTCCAAGAAACATCTGCAAGATCAAGTTTTCAGTTTTGTATCTACCAAGATTCATGTACAGAGTTCGAGGGTGAACTACTGAATTGATCTTACTGTGAGGGATGTCGGGCCGACATGGGAGGTGAGCTCGCGCTTCAGTGGGCCGCCGCTCTTGAACTCGTTGCTGGGGGTGATGACCCAGAACCCCATGGGGTTGGGATGGCTGCTGCTGATCCAGCCATGAACCTTGTTGTCCTTGTTGTCCAGCGAGTACTCGTACTTGTCATCCACCTAACACATCAGAAGTTCAGAATCAGATACACCAAACCGTCGATGAACATGACAGTTTGATTTTGTTGTGCAAAATGTTTCATCATCTCTTTCAGGTAGTTCTGTTTCTTCTTGCTCTGGACAGTTCAGAATTCAGTTTGTTTACCTCTCCTTTGAACTGTGGCTCTTTAGGGTTAACGAGCAGGACGGCCTCCTGGTATGCCAGTGGAACACCACGAGGTGCATCTCTGTCTGTCGCACTCGGCATGAACCTCTGTATGTCGTCTGAGATCGCCATATAGTTGAACCTGACACAACATTCATATCCAGGTATTTAGATGTTTTCTTGAATCTAGATTATACTACATGTCAAGCAAATAGCAGAGAGAACAAACACAGTTATTCAATTGAATGTCTTCAGAGAACAATTTCAGAAGGAATGTTTATACTCACTTGCCAGTGTTCAGTTTGAAGGCGAGGCGAGCCTCTGAAATGTTGAGAGCAGGCCATTCTCGGAGATGCTCAAAGATGGCATAGCAGTAGAACCCTGAGCTACCTTTCAGCATCACAAACCTGAAAAGAAACAGTTAGTGTAAATGCCAGTGATACTACCAGTATAACACAAGATAAAATTTAACAGCGAAACTTGTTAGCACAGGCTGAAAATTCAGAAGAATGTACGGTGTACCTCTTGTCGATGTTTAGCCTAACGCTGTCTTGAAGCGATGGATTGTATGTGCTCCTGAAGGAAAGCTCCACTTGATCTTCAGTTGACGATACTACCTTGAATTCTGTACTGTCCAGCCTGTGAAGTGAAAATGCAGTCATTTAGTATTTCGGAATAGCATAATTTCTTCAGCTGCAGACTGTAAACAGGCACAATGCAGAGTGATACTATTTTACATAACTTGGATACTATTATGTCCTCCAGATTTTGAAAAAACAAGTTATGTTTTTCCAGTAAGAAAATCATTTGGCTTAGGGCGTGTCCTATGCTTATTAGGCAAGAGAAACACTATGATGCTCTCTACTGGTAGTACTATAAGAGTATATTGGTACTTTACTGCTTAGTAATTAGAGAATTTTGGTATTTTAGATTTTATTAGTTCTTCATAAGAGGTTTTTATTCATTTATCATATTATATCGCTTAGTAACACGTACTTGACAACATAGGGAAAATATATTTTTTACCCCTCAGTCCTGTATTTTTTTATTATCGTGTCCTTCTTGTTTTTATTACCGTCAAGTGAGCTGATAGTAGAAATAGATCTAAACCACATACTAAAATTAGTTCAATGATTCAGATTTATTTATGTTACCAGTAGAGAGCACCATACTGAGCCACACCAGGCAATAATTGAGATGGTGTTTAACACCGCTGTTTTTTCAGAAAAGAACTGAATTTGCATTACAGCTTGCGGTTTGTACTATCAACTGGTTTGGTTAGTCCTACTATTAGAGGACTTCTTTTCCGTGCAGTCATGACAGCAAAAGTATTGCTCTGTTCGTTTCATTTGGATCACAACAAAAAGTTTGTTCATTGTCACTAGTCTGACGATAGGTTCTTGAATCCATTACATATATATGGATGGATCAAAAAGGAAAAAAGAAATAGTAATTGTAACTGGACGGCAGCTACGTTCAAGTCATCCTAAATCAGGCTAGTGCATACTATCATATAGTAGATGATGGGCTCGTTAGTCTTGTTAATTATGTTATGAGCTGTAACAGAGTAAGCAATATAACAAGAACACAAGAACAAACAGCTAGGCAAGCGCATGCTAACTAAATAACAGTAGCGACTTTCAGGTTATGTACCAAACTTTAGTAGTCCCATTACAACGAGTACTAGTTTATGGATATCTCTAACTGGCAAAATGCACTTTATTTGTAACTCAGTTATTCTGTACAATCCTAGTTGAACAGTTGGATAAACTAGTAAATAAATTAATTTTGATCAGTGGCCTGCTCCCTTATACTGTTGTGGAATGAGAACACACAAAGATGAGAGGTTGTTGAATACTGATGGAGTGGTAGTAGCATGGATATATGCATTCTTTTCAGTTTAGAACAGAAGTGATCTGAGGATTGAGGACTGAGGACCTTAAACAACGGAAGATCAAAGTGCATGCACCAAGTGAAATATAATTAGCAGAAGATATATAATATAATGCAAGAGGGTTAAGAAATAATGACGCACATATCGATCATGCCTCTTGGATGATTGGATTCAGGAAAGTTCCACACCACATCCCAATAGCTGCAAAAACATGAATATCAAATAGTATGATTAATTAGCAGGCATGCAGAAGATAATTACACAGTACGCTAGCTGATATACATTGAATTCGCATGCACAACATCAATCATCATACGTACTATATATCTTCATCGATGGATTAATTAGTTAGTTATATATATGACGACTATATACTAGTTGAAAAGAACAGGTTGAAGAACATGAGGCAGTATCATCTGATTATGGGCGGTTTAGGGGAGTTTCTGTAGCTATAATTTTTCACAGAATCTTTAGAAGTTAGAAGCTCTTCCAAACATTACTCGAAACCTAGTTTTCCAGATTCTGAAAAGCTGACTTCTAACTAGCTTTTTCTCAAAAATCTCAAGTTGCTCCAAACAGCCTGTAACTAGCTGGTTAGAGAGGGTGCATGTAATTAACTGTGTTAGTACCCGGCAGAATTGTCATCTCCATTGTAGTAGAGCAGGTTGCGCTCGCCGTTGTAGCGGACGCCGGTGATATGGCCCCCAGGCTTGGACAGCGTCACCTGCACGACGCCATTGTCCACCAGAACCTGCATGCATGCACGCAGATCGAGGCATATATGATCAGCGTTAATGAAATAGTACTCGACTATCAAATTAAACTAGCTAAAGGGCTCGATCGCTGCTAGTGCTAGGCTAGTTAATTGATCAAAAAAAGGAGCTGGTCCAGCCGCTTCGATAGTACCTGGCGGCGCTCTAAGTGTAACTTAACGCCGCCGACAGACCGGAGTCCCTGCGCCGGCACCGGCACCGGCACCGCCGCCGCGGCGAGCTCCGGCAGTAGGCACGACGCTGCGACGAGAAGCAGCAGGAGTAACGGTAGCTTGTTGGCCACGGTCGCCGCCATCATGTGGACGTACGTCGACGAGATCGACGGAATTAAGCCGGCGTGCTCTCGGTGGTGGGACGGACAAGATCGACGACGACTAAACTGCGTGCATGTGCAAACACGCGCTAATTAAGCTAGCTTCTGCTTCTGCTTCTGCTTCAGCTGCTGGTGGTGGTGGCGGCGGCGGCTAGCTCTATATATGCAGCACGAGATCGATCGCTTATGCCGTCGGTGACCGGACGCACGGCAAGCGCCGGCCTTTAAGTTGGTTATGGCGGCAGCGGAAAACTTTAGAAGAGAGATGGAATTAAGATGATGTATAGTAGACGATGGAGTTGGTTGCTGTGGCCGGCCGGCGACCGTGCGTCGTCACAGTTCTTGCCTTTAGCAGTGCTCGCAGCTATGTCTGTTACACAATCCGTTAGCAATATATAGATGCCTCAGATAGATAGGTATTGAAGATTAGTCGTTAGATCGACCACGAAAGGTTGCGTTTTTTTATTTTGCTGATGGAACATGGAAAATATATAATTATAGATGATTTTTAATAGTTGTTTTATAGTATAAATGATAAAATTAATAGTATAATGTGAGATGATTAACTTTTGAATATTTTTTTTAAAAAATACACAACTGAACAGTATAAGAAACGTGCGTGTAAAAAAAAATAGGGGGGTAAAAGAGCCTTCTGCATATATATGCTAGACTACGTCGTGTACTCGTGTGTAGCAGCTAGCAGTACACAAGTAGTAAATAATACACAGCAGAAAACCTAATTCGTCTAAGATTAGTCGACTTGCTTGACTCAAATCGATCGATCCGGTTGCTCAACGCATCCGATTAGGTCAGTGGAGTATCAATTATTCCGATTCGGACAGATCGATTAACTGGCTAGCTGCTGGTGTGTGAGCAAGGATGCATGCAGCCGCCACCTAAGCAAGGCCGAGTTTGGGCCTTAATGTACTAGCCAGCCCAATTCGAAAAAAATGACTTCAACTGAAGTCAGGCCTAGATAGGCAGTTTGGGTCCTCGAGAGAGTGCTGGTATCAAAGGATTATTTGATTTTTAATGAATATTTACGAGTATAAATTACTTAATTAACTATCATCAAGTGAAAATTTTACTACTGAAATGTCAGATGATAAACGTCTATAAAGAATTTTTCTTTTTACAAAATGCGGGTTTAGAAGCTTGGAGAGCAGGGTTGCAAAAAAACATTATTCCTAAGGGAAAACTAAGCCTTCATTTATTTCAGCTTCTGCATAAGATTTTCCTTATTTCTATTAGCATGCTTTCCAAACCGCCGTATGGCACGTTTCGTGTAAAAGTTTTCTCAATAAAAGTTTTTTGAAAAAATAGATTAATCTATTTTCTAAGTTTATGATAATTAATATTCATTTGTTAATGGTTTGTCTATTTTACGTGCTGCCAAAATCTCAGATTCATGACTGATTCGAAAAATTCCTAATATGCTCGTTCGTTGCAACATGCATATACCATTGGAATTTGCACCTACGTACATTCTACGATCTCTACAATAGTCCTATGAAATTATTATTTAAAATAAAGTGAATCGAAAATAATATGAATAAGTCCACTTAAGTTTTAAAAAGTCAATTAAATTTATCAAAATCAATATTATATGTTTCAATATAATGTATACAATATATTACAAAATTTAAATAAAAACACGTACTTTATAAAATACGATGGGATCTCAATAATCTATTGTCAATGAAAAAATATTACAACGGTGAATACACGCATCCTATAATCAGAGTTTAATTTTACATTGGGTTGCATTGATGATCAACTTAAACAACAACGTAGCAATGCAAGTTTAATTGATCAAAACGCATGCGCATGCAATGGTCTGATCCGGTTGCATTGATTGCTAAATACTGTAACAGATCAGGTTACATATAAACGCGTGGTGTGTCCACCTTCTCGTTTATTCCACGAATAAGCTGAACGGTATATTTTTTTAAAAAAATAATTGTGAATATACTTTTTTATATGGGTTATTGACGATCTAGAAAATAAACCACGTTAAGAAAAACTCTAAAATCAACTTTAAATTTATACTTAATAATTTATTTTTTATATAAACATAAACGAAAAGATAAGAATGGGTATTTGACGGTCCTGGACCTGTAAGGTAACAGTACCGGCGGCGCCGGGCAGGAGCCCGTGCGTGGGCAACGAAGCGGCGGCGGACGGCTCCGGCAGTAGGAACGCTGCGACGACGTACGGGAAGAAGAAGAATTGAAGCAGCATGAAGGCCTGTAGCTTCATGGCGGCTGTCGACGGTCGAAGACGTATATATAATTAATAGTGGATCCGACATGCAGGACGACGACGACGACGACGAGTAATGCACTGTATATAATTATGTGGAACAAAACACGCTCGCTCTTAATTCAGGAGCCTAATTAAGCTGATCTACCTTCTCGGCTAATGTATGTATGTATGTATATATACCTATGGCGATCATATATATATTCATATTGGTGAGCGGACGCACGCACGGCAAGCTAACTAGCTAGCTAGGCCGGCCAGCCTTAAAGTTTCTTACGGCCGGCACGAAACTTGAAAAGATCGAGATGGAAAGTGATACTTCCTCGCTCTCGAAATATTAAGAAACTGTACTTGTTGTTTCTATATTTGTTCTCGAATTAATAGTATAAAGTGGATATTTTGAGATCCGGAGACATAATTAAATTTGTTGCTGGTTTATGTATTCGTTGATTAGGTACTAACATTTTGTATTTCGATCCCCGGCTACCATATTTATACCATGATTTTTCGTTTTGTTACTTTCTTAAGCCTTAAATAAATTGTACAATCATTTATAGTTTTTGGGACAACTATGACTAAATGATGAGCTGGTTATTATGGTAGGCGTCCATATACATTCCTCCCGACTCAGTTCTTGCCTTTAGTTGTGCTTTTATATATATATATATATATATATATCTTTGTTTCCTATACAGGTCATTCACATGCTACTGCCTTTGTTTCATATTATAAATTATTTTAGTTTTTTCTAAGTTAAATGTTTTTAAGTTTAACCAAGCACATAGAAATAACTATAATACCATATTACTTTGATTAAATCCACCTAAATATATTTTTCATGGTATGCTTGCTATATTTTCTATAATTTGGTTAAACCAAAGAGAGATTTTCTATAAAAATTACTGTTTTGCGTAAAACTCAGCTACTATATAAAACCCCCAATTTATACTACAAATAATACCTAATGAAAATACCACAGTTTGAACTTTTAGTAAACCGGTGACCCTATGTATACTGCCTCCGCCCGTGCTAGGAAATATAATCAAAGAACAGTTATGTTCTTCGACCAAGAAGCTGCAGCCAAGAGGGATATTGATTCGTGTAGGATTGATTATTCGTGACGTTACCGAATAGTACATTTTAAGTACGTGCTTTGACTCGAAACGATTCAAATTGTTGTGTTTCAGCTCAACATAATGCATGCTTTGTACTCCGTAATTAATAGTTCCTGTGGGATTAGGTAATTAATTAGGGCAGGTTGGTAGCGTACTAGAATACATAATACTCCTCATTATGGGCCGGGCTGGGCCTGGCATGGCCTTAATACACCTTGCACAGAAACAGATGAATACGACTTGAGAAAAAGGGAAATGTCCATTTCTGAACTCTCGGTATGCGTAGAGTTTTATTTACGTTCATCCACCATAAAACCTGTGTAAATTGAGTCCTGTAATATTATTTAAAATGATTTTAGCTAACGTGATATCCAAATTGGATTGATCGACTTGGTAAACGTTCGGTATGGCGCTTACATGGCATTTAGAATAAAACACTAGAACAAATATGTAGATGCAAATGGAGTCCTTTGATATTATTGAGAATAATTTTAGCTGACGTGATATCTATTTAGACTGATCGACTTTTTAAATGTTCCGTGTGGCGCTTACGTGACATTTAGAATAAAAAATTAAAACAAATATATGTAGAGGCAAATTGAGTTCTTTTATATTATTAAGAATAATTTTAGCTGACGTGATCTCTATTTGGATTGATCGATTTTGTAAATGATCGTACGGCGCTTACATGGCATTTAGAATAAAAAATTAAAATAAATATGTAGAGGCCCACGTGTCACTTGGAACCCCGTCTTCTTCTCTCATTCTCATCCAAAATCCCAGGTTGACGCTTTATTTAATAGCTTTTGGTTTCCCATTAGCTAAAAGAATTAGAGCTTGTGGTCTTTAGTTAGAAATGTCATCTTACGTCTAATCATGTTAAGATTTAGGACAACGTATTTATTGTTGTCACGGTGACCAGATTACTCTTGGTGCCTGAATTAATTTTCCATGCTTCTTTCTGCGTGACTGATCTACAGGCACTATGCATTATCGTTTTTATTTTTTATTTTTTATTCCAATGCCACATGAACATCACATGCAATGAAAACGGAGTTAAACAAGGCACGTAGCTAGCCATCATATTAGTAGAAATGACTCTCAAAACCACCAAGTGACTTAAACTGATTTTAGAACTGGCTGGGTGTCTTATACCCGGCCGGTATCTGGAATATAAATTGGAAATTTTCCCCAGAAAAAGGCTGGCCTTCGGCCTATTATGCATTTTGGCCCTCGCAATTAACATACACAGAAAATTAAGGAGATCATGATATGCAGACGACCAATCGATGGATTGTTTTGTTTGCATGCATCATGCAGCTGGGAGCCATGGCCCAACTGCTGCAAGCATAGTGGTACTACGATGCAGTTGGAGTAGTGCACGGATGGTGACATTTTATCATGTTCATGTCCAATCCTGTCGATTATGATTAGCCTCCTGCATCTGTATATATGCAGGTTAATTTTCATTCCTACTAGCTATGGAGCACAGTAGTAGCTACGACCTTTGCATGCTCACGTTTGTTACTATGCACATATATGCAACATGTTATAGCAGATCAATATATGCTCAAATCCATCTATATTACTACTACGTTCCACGTCGCTAACTTTTTGACATATGTTTAACCGTTTATTTTATTCAATTTTTTTTAAAATATATAAGGTTATATATATATATGCATAAAAATATATTTAACAATAAATATAATGATATAAAACAATTGATAATTATGTAATTTTTTAATAAAACGAATAATCAAACGTGTATAAAAAAGTTAACGATGTCATGTCAGATATTTAGAAACATAGGGAATATATCCTAACAAGCTAGTTTCAGTCAAAGGACTTTTTGTCTCTCCGGACAGATTAATTAGCAGGAGTGATCCTGCAGCTGATATATGTTTTGTGGTGGAGAATTAATATGGAGATTGCCACGTACGCACACTCCATATGCAGCGACATACTCTAGTGATACGATTGCCTAATATAATGGCAGTCAAAGTTTGATTAGACTGCGACTATATCAATACTTTTTTTTTGATCACGACTATATCAATACTTTATACTGTGTCGTGTGTAGCTCGTGTGTTTTTTGAATATTCAAATGCATGCTAATTGCTAAATAAGTATAAACTAGGACGCGATTACGACTCTAGCTCCGGCCGGCCGGCATTATCCAGGGCAGCTAGCAACGGTCATTATTATTGATTGCTCGCTTGCAAAGTCGATTCAGGGGGTGTTTAGATGGCAAAAAATTTTGGTACTAATGTCATATCGGACGTTTGACCGGATGTTAAAAGAGGTTTTTAGACACGAATAAAAAAACGAATTTCACAACTCATCTGGAAACCGCGAGATGAATCTTTTGAGCCTAATTATACCGTCATTAGCACATATTGGTTACTATAGCACTATGGCTAATCATGAACTAATTAGTCTCAAAAAATTCGTCTCACGATTTCTCACATAACTGTGCAATTAGTTTTTTAATTCATCTATATTTAATGCTTCATTTAGATATCCAAAGATTCGATGTTATGTTTTCGAGAAAATTTTTTGAGACTAAACAAGGCCTGAATTCACATGCATGTAGTACGTGATAACGTGCGTACGTTCGTTACACCAAGGAATTAAAGCTACGACTTGCACAATTATAATAGGAATTCATACGGAGAACATATATGTTACTCCCTTCGATTTTTTTGACACATTAACTTTTTGCTCTTTGTCTTATTTAAAAAATATATAATTATTGACTATTTTATTATGATTTAATTTATTACTAAAGTAACTTTAAATATAGTTTATAATTTTATATATTTGGATAAAACTTTTATATAAGTTAAGGGTCAAACCTAAATTAAGAAGTCAACGGCGTTAAAAATACGCAGAAAGTATTAAGGATTTGCTTGCTAGCTAGAGAATTACGTAATAATATTAATTAGTTAATGCCCCGGGCCACAATGCAAATGACACATGGCCGGCCAGCCAGATCGGATCATGTCCACCATGGATAATTGGATATGATTATGCATGCATGATTGGATCGTAAGGTGTTCTATCTAGAACAAATATAAACCGTTAATTTTTTAATCAAAGGATCGGATATATTTATATAACTATAATAATACTGATACGGGTAGTAAACTACTAGTAATATAATTTTAAATTAATGATTAAAATTTAATGTCGATAATAATATTGATAGTAGAATATTATCAGTATAGTATTATAGTCAAGCAGTTGAATCGCAAGTACAATCGTTGAATTAGAGATCCAATCGATGGATGGATATATACGACGCCCTGTCTATTAATTATATCATACGTACACACTCTCTCGCCACGTAGTGCAAATACTGATATTCAGTATATCGATAATCGTGCGAGAAATACTAACCTAATTCAGGAGGATATTCAAAGTGCAAGCTAGCCATTTTTAAGAGTAACTTGAGAAAAGAGAGTATGTCCATAGCATCAGGTTAGCTAGCACCACAATGCATGCCATCATCGCCCCCCCCCCCCCCCCCCCCCCCCCAAACACACACTCTTGCATCGTCTCAGCACTGACTTGTTCTATCTCAACCCTTTTATTTTCATAATTATTACTTTTTCTCCAGACATTTTTGCACCATCAAACTTAAATAAAAAACAATAAACTACATTTGTAGTCATGTGGCCCACTTCCTACTTTCTATTGGCTCATTTCCTACAAAATCTCTCCATTAATTATTCCTAATTTCGTTTTTTCTGTCTCACATTAGCATAGAGAGTGTGTGCGTAACACCTGGTTTGTTTCTCCTTTCTTTCTATCGATGCATCGATGAGTGAGAAGGCGGTGCTCTAAGTATGGTGGTTCTCCCTCACATCTCTTAACACAGTTATTAATGGTCACACCGCTTGTTTGAGCCGACGTGGGTCGAGAGACATGCCTCTCCGCCTTAGGCAACCAGGTAGTGAGCCTTGATGTCTACCATATGTAGTCATATAGTGTCTCTATAGAAATATGGTTAAGACTGAACATATAGATCCAATATAATAAGAGTAGACTACACGTTATATCTCTCCATTGTGGAAGATCTAATGGAGATGTCTACTACTACTATTGTTGAAAGCTATGCAATGGGCATCTAAAATAGTTTGAGCAAGTTAGCTAGTAAGTAAAGTAATTGATCTCTTGATGTTAATACCTCAATCATGCACTGAATATAAGGTCATAGATGGTGTTATTCTTTCACGAGTCTTTTAGATTTCTTTTCGATTTATGTGATTTTATCATAGCTATTTAAATGTATAACCGATAGAATTAACTATTACAGAGTCAAAAACCGCTTTAGTAGAATCAAATACTCTCTTCAATTTCATAAGACTTGTTAGTTTGGAAATGACGTGGTCTTCAAAAATAACTTTGACCACTATTTTCTACTACAATGTATATGTCGATAAACTAATGATTTTATATAAGTATCTTCTAAAATTAATTTACACATGTAGTTCTAATGCTTGTAAAGTAAATATTTTAAAAGTTATTCCTAGTTAAAGTTTCTAATGTAAAAGTAAATATTTTAAACACATATACTGGTGTAATGGAACCGGTGGATCAAACGTAAGGAGCTTTTATGTAAAAGCTTTTATGTAAAATCCACGTTCTACGATCGGAGAGGAGCAGCTGCAGAGCGAGTGAGCGATCGAGACGAGATCAATGGCATCGTTTCAGTAGCGAAGCGTAGTAGAGCCAAGAATGAGGCGAGGTGAGTCAACACGTGGAAGCGGAACCAGCCATGTGCATCCACTCATGACTCATCCGTACTACTCCCCCTCCCCCGCGTGTTCGTTCTTGCATGCGGCGCCCCATCCCCATCGGAATCATCAATCATTCCACGCTTCGCTGCTGCCTGCTTCTGCTTGTCTCCACCTACTCCGTTTTCTGTGGCGGTGGGCCCCACTCCTGTGTCAGCCGTTCCGTTTCAGAAGGGCCCCACTGTCTGTCAGCTCTGAGCTTGTCCATGTCCCCCTCCTCCTCCTCCTCTTCTTCTTCAACCTCTCGCCCCTCCAACCATTTACATGCTGTTGCTGCCACTGATTGTTTTGCACCCAGCAAAGCCAGCTCTTTTTTGTCCGCCTCTTCCTCGTCCCAGCAGCCGTTTCCGATTGCCGGGGCTCGATCGATCTTCTCTCTAAATCCGGCCATCAGCACAAGAGAGAGCGCGCGCAGGTCGAGTTTGCATTGCAGATTTCGGCTTGATTGATTAGTTGCGGTGAGTACCTTCGATCTCTTGCCTCTTCTCCTCTTAGTTTTGTTTCTTTCGTTCCTTCTCTCTTTCTGCAGTCTCTGTGCTGCGGTGTGGTTTGTGTCTCCGTTAGTTGGAGATTTCTCTTCCTTCTTCAAAATTTCTGCCTCCCTTTGTTCCTGTGAGTTCATCAATGCACACTACTCCCCGATCTTGTTCATTGCCTGCAAGCTGGGGTGGTTCTTTGTGCCTGCAATCCTCTGCTTCCAGTGTTAGTTGGATTCCTGATGACTACATGAGGATATGGGTTCCTTCTCGAACCTTCTTGCTTCTTTTTTTGTGCGGATTCTTTTTCGCTTCTCCTTGATTCGTGCATAAAAAAGTTCCTGGCTTGGGGAATTCCAGCCATTTCATGTGCTTCAATTTGTGCTGTTTCAGCAACAAATGTTCTTGATTTGTACTTTTTCTGGAGTATGCTCTGCCCTCTTAACCTTTCATGAATATCCACTGGCTTCTTTGCAGCATACCCGTGTCTCATTAACAATACTATGCTGTCCAGATCCAAACGATGCGCTGCTTCGTTTCTTTAACTGCAAATTGATTGGTCATGTTTCTAGGAGAATAAAGTATTGGATTTCACATGATCTTCTGTACTTACCAATTAATTAAATTGACTAGTTCAAAAATTTTATGACATCTTACTATCGTAGGGGTGATTTTATAAAATCTTGGAAAACTGTCTGTTCAACAACTTTGCATGTGTGTCTGTAGCAGAAGATACTATTATATGTTCTCCAAGACTAATATTTGACTAATGCAGATCAAAGTCAATAGTGCATATATGATTTGGGGAAGAAATATGTGGGAAATACAGTATACATGCCATTGTGCTCCTGTACTAGACAAGTTTGTTGATAGGTTTCAGATTTTTTTTTTAGCCAATGAATAGGCTCCAGATAAAGTTTATTCACACAATAACACAGAAACAAAACATCTTTATCATGCATCATCTTTTTCCATGTATGGACTGTAATTCAGCAATATTTTTCCACAGGATAGTGAAAGAAGCACTTACAGGGCCGTGGAGGCTCTCTGAAATTCCAAAGGGGCACAAGGCAGGGGATGAGTACAACCAAAGTGAAGAGACGTGTGGGCAAGTATGAGCTAGGCAGAACCATTGGAGAGGGCACATTCGCGAAGGTCAAATTTGCAAGGGATACTGAGACCGGTGATCCGGTAGCCATTAAGATCCTAGACAAGGAGAAGGTTCTCAAGCATAAGATGGTCGAGCAGGTCACTGTCAAATACTACCAGCTAACGATCAAGTTCTGAATCTGAATTATTGTAGCTGCTTTAATGTTTGGTGATATTTCACATCTAATATATTATGGTCCCGTCCTTCCGATTCTTCTGCCTCTTAATATTCGCACGACAAAAAACTTGGCGGTTTGTTCAGGGTATAGGAGCTGTTGATGGAAGTAACACCTTTTGTTGGTGAGTAACTCTGTTTTTGCATGCAGATTAAGAGGGAAATTTCGACGATGAAGTTGATTAAGCACCCAAATGTTGTCCGCATATATGAGGTACCTAAAATGTACCATTCTTTTTGTGTTTTTATCCCAGATAATCTTATATTTTAAAAGAGTTAATTATAGTTTATTTAAATCTTTCTAGCGTCCATGCCATAACCTTAAAGCATCTATATTCAGTCATATTACGAAAATCATAATTTTGTTGCCAGATATTTTAGATGCAATTAGTCAGCACACATGTTATGTTTTTATTATGGGACACTGCTAATTGTCAAATCGATGTTCATTTCAGGTGATGGGAAGCAAGACTAAGATCTACATTGTTTTAGAATATGTTACGGGTGGCGAGCTCTTTGATACAATTGTATGTGACATACTACATTGTCCATTTCCAATTTAAAAAGTTCTCTTCTTTCCAACACACATAGAAGATACTATTTTTAATTTTGACTTACAGTTATTATAATTCCTTGTTTTATTAAGGTTAACCATGGTCGTATGAGAGAAGATGAGGCAAGAAGGTACTTCCAACAATTAATTAATGCTGTTGATTATTGTCATAGCAGGGGCGTGTACCACAGGGACTTAAAAGTGAGTTCATCTCCTGTACCTCTTTTGTCAATATGAAATATATTTCAGAATCAAAACTTCCTTCCGAAAGAAAAAAACAAAGTCTGAACTACAATACCTGCAGCCAGAAAATTTACTGCTAGATTCATATGGTAATCTGAAGGTATCTGATTTTGGGCTGAGTGCACTATCTCAGCAAATTAAGGTATGAGTTTATTACTTTCTGCTCTCTAAGTATGTACCAACCGTCTCCAAAACATCACAATTCAGCAATTATCAGATAATTATTATATGGCTCTTCAATTAATATTTCTTTTTCTTTGTGGTCTTCTACAGGATGATGGTTTGCTGCACACAACCTGCGGGACTCCAAACTATGTTGCACCAGAGGTAATGTCAGAAATAGAAGTTTTAGAAATATAACCTACCATTAGTTTATTTGGAATTATTTTTATATTTCAGAAATAACTTTTACAATTCAACCTCCTTTATGATAGGTCCTTGAAGATCAAGGATATGATGGAGCAATGGCAGATTTGTGGTCATGTGGAGTTATCCTGTTTGTGCTGCTAGCAGGGTATTTGCCTTTTGAGGACTCTAATCTTATGACGTTGTATAAGAAAGTGAGAAGTGTACCACTTTTAGATCACTGCTGATCCATTACTTGTTCATGCTTATTTGATTCTTCTCTGCACTTTCTGGCAGATATCAAATGCAGAGTTTACGTTTCCACCTTGGATATCTTTTCCTGCCAAGAGGTTGTTAACAAGAATCCTTGATCCAAATCCAATGACGGTATGCTAGAACACAAGAGCTGAATAGACTAACATAAGATTAAAATTGACAAATTTCCTTAAGATAGCTAGGTCCAATGCATCAATGAACCTAGTGTATCCTCTTAACAACATAATATCTCATAATTCCCGTAGATTCATCAACTGATATTACTCAGTTCTACAGGGGCTACCACCCCTTTTAGAAGGCTCTTTGATGCTTAATAAATAATAATTATCACGCAAACAGATAGTAAAACTAATACCATAGTTCTCCATGACACAACATTGGATGGTGTCTTGAGCTAATGTCTTAAGCTACCATGGCAGAGAATAACAATTCCAGAAATATTAGAGGATGAGTGGTTCAAAAAGGGCTACAAACGCCCAGAGTTTGACGAAAAATATGACACAACATTGGATGATGTTGATGCTGTCTTCAATGACTCAGAAGTGAGTAGACTGCAGTATACACTTGAATTTCTATTTTATTGGCATGGCAGTTACTGCTTCTTACTACTGTGATTGACCTCCTCCAGGAGCACCACGTGACAGAAAAGAAAGAACCAGAAGCTCTCAATGCATTTGAACTGATTTCAATGTCAGCAGGCCTCAATCTTGGAAATTTATTTGACTCAGAGCGGGTATGTGATCTCCCTATTTAATCAGTACTGACAAAGAACCTTGAACTAATGCTCCGCGTAACCTTATTTTTTTAATGAACCTGTAAGGATGTAACCTTAAAGTGAAGCGCTATTTATTGTCTTTTGTTCCACTTATACCTCCCTAAATCAGCACAGAAACATGTAAATCACCTATTGGTACCTTGTCAATTTACTCGTTAATATGTTTAGACTATACTGCATGCCACGAGTCGTGAAATCCATGCAGTTCAATTTTGTGTTTATTTAACCTCATAATTTTGTACATATTTTTTTAAAAAAATTTGTGCAGTTTATTATGCTGTACTTCAATTTTATTCACACTATTTTCAGGAATTCAAAAGAGAAACAAGGTTCGCATCAAAATGTCCACCGAAAGAAATTGTGCGCAAGATCGAGGAAGCCGCAAAACCTCTAGGATTTGATGTTCAGAAGAAAAATTACAAGGTCTGCTCCCTTCTCCCAAACAACTGTTTGCGTGAATCCCCTATTAAAACAATGGGTTCAAGCCTTCTAGGCATTATTTATAGAAAATTTAAATATATATTTTCTTCATGCTGAATTTGTTTGATTGATTGACCAGTTAAGGCTGGAAAAGGTAAAAGCAGGGAGAAAAGGAAATCTGAATGTTGCTACTGAGGTAATATGAAAAACTGCTATACTGCAATCTGTTTACTGTAATCTTCTTCAATGCATCTAACAGTTATTGTGCATTATTATTCAGATACTGCAGGTTGCACCATCTCTTCATATGGTTGAAGTACGAAAAGCAAAAGGCGACACCCTAGAGTTTCATAAGGTAGATTTTTATGCAATGATCATGTCAATTAAAAGCTGATGTTCATGGACTATCGTTGGAAAACTGAGTCAGTAATTTGATAAGTTCAATTCACAGCCCTAGTCTGCTCCAAGTTCAGTAAATTGGGTTTCACTGAGTCGCCAGAATTATAATTTACCCTTTTCTTTTGCAACTTTTGTGTGAATGGCTTGTACTGAATCGCTTGAACTTTTCATGTGTTGCAGTTTTACAAAAACCTTTCCAACACCTTGAAGGATGTGGTTTGGAAATCAGATGATCTGCAAAGTCAACCTGCCTAGAAACTTGGGAGAGGAGATATGGGTGAATTATTTACATCCCATTCTTCTGAATTGATTCCCATTTCTAGATGCTGGAATAGCAGAAATCATGTTTATTTTATTTGTAATTAGTTGTGGGTGGACCTGTAAAGTACATTATGCTTGGTCTCCACTAGTGTTATAAATGTTGCTCTTAATTTTCAGAGAACCCTTTGTGTTAGCTCAAGTGAAGCTGATCATTCGATGGGGTTTTTTGTGTGTATAAACCAGAATCTTGTGAGGAACAAGTATAATTAATTGGTCAGCATTCATTTTCCATGTACACTATGAAGTCGTTTGATTTACAAGTTCTCAAGAACTCCAGATCAACTGTAACCAGACATTAAGGTGACAGCAAACTCTGAATTCTATGATTATGATAGATCAGTTGCAAACCTGAAACCTACAATTTTCAATTTTCAGAGGATGGTACATGAGGATGAGGGGCCGCAGCAGCCGGATTTCCGGTCGGAGCGATTCGACCGGTGACCTCCGCTTCCATGACCATCCATCATATTCTGCCTTCTCCTGCATATAAATATCAATCATTCAGCTCAAATTCATCTGATGAATGCAGTGCAAAGATTGCAATGCTCAGGTTCAGTTTCAAAGAGATGAATCGAGCAATTGAAACGACAGGAAGGGGAAAAAAAAGAAGGGGGGATTTGGCGAACTTTGCCATCATGAGCTTGACGAACTCGTTGTAGTCGATCTGGCCGTCGCCGTCGCCGTCGGCCTCGTGGAGCATCTCGGCGAGCTCGTCGTCGGAGATGCGGTCGCCGAGGTTGGTCATGACGTGGCGGAGCTCGTCGGCGGTGATGAAGCCGTTCTGGTCCTTGTCGAAGACGCGGAAGGCGTCGCGGATGTCGTCCTCGGCCTCGGTGTCGCGGAGCTTGCGCGCGAGGAGGCTCAGGAACTCGTCGAAGTCGATGCTCCCGCTCCCGTCGGCGTCCACCTCCGCCACCATCTCCTGCAGCTCCGCCTCCGTCGGCTGCTGCCCCAGCGACCCCATCACCGTCCCCAGCTCCTTGCTCGTGATCGTCCCTGATTCAAAAATTTTTCTCCGATCAATCAATCATTCTATCAATCTGTCAAGAACACATGCAATGCAATTGATGCAACTATTACCGTCCCCATCTTTGTCGAAGAGGCTGAATGCCTCCCGGAACTCGGCGATCTGCTCCTTGCTCAGTTGCTCCATTCCCTCCTCCGATTTAGCAACAAAAAAAAAGCAACTAATTAATGGCGATTGATTGATGGGGGACGGGGAGAGGATTAAGCTGCCGCCATGTCGTTGTTTAATTATTATCGATTCCCCTGCGTTCGTTCTTGTCGCTGGCTATAAAAAGGAGGGCACTTGCTCACGTATTCGTATCGTATGCTGCATGCTTCACTCGCCCCAGGTGATGCTGCTGCTCTTTTATAATACTTTCAGGGAGAGTACTGATGACATTCTCATTCTCATTCCACCAAAAAGCAAGCATAAGCATCTTCAAACATATAAATGGACGGGCGCCAAATTTTCGGAAACGAATAAAGTTCATCATGTCAAATTGCTACCATCTTGTAGCTGACTATCAAGTGCCAAAGTGGAGTGGCACATGTAGGGTATACTGTACATTACTCACTTCGTTTTACAATATAATTCTTTCTAGTATTGTCTAGATTCATATAGATGCTAATGAATCTAAATACATATATAAATTATACACATTTATCCATAAATAAATTTAAGCAAGGCTAGAAAGACTTACAATATAAAACGGATTGTAAAACGGAGGTAGTATATGATTTCATTCTGCGGGCAACCCATAAAGCAGCTTACAACTGTAAAAAACTTAAATTTGGGCCTTTGGTTTCATTAACAGCACAAGATGGGTTTAGAGCAAGAATGATGCTTGACCTGACCAGATTCCTGGCTGATGGACACCAGGTCAATGTCCAGTTGAATTTTATCAGGCAAATAAAAATAATGTATAAACGATCGGGGGTAAATATTGATAAGCACTTATTAATCTTATCTTGCACTGCTATAATATGCATAGAATCTCAGTTAATCAATACTTCTGATCCTCACATGGGCGACATCAGTACAAAACTGAGGGGGTGTTTATTTCTGGGGGCTAAACTTTAGCCCCTAGTCACATCGGATGTTTAGACACTTATTATAAATAGTAAACGTAGACTATTAATAAAACATATCCATAATCTTAGACTAATTCACGAGACGAATCTAATGAGCCTAATTTATCCATGATTAGCCTATATGATGCTACAGTAAACATTTGCTAATTATGGATTAATTAGGCTTAAAAAATTCGTCTCGCGGATTAGCTCTCATTTATAAAATTAGTTTTTTTATTAGTCCATGTTTAATACTTTAAATTAGTGTCCAAACATCCGATATGACATGGGGCTAAAAAGTTTAGCCCCATCTAAACAACTCCCGATAACCTAACGAAACTAGGATACAAGCTAGCAAAAACCGATGTGACTTGCAGTATCACTACACACTCTCCCAAAGAAATTTCAATCCATGAAACCTGGATTCAGATGAACAGTGCTGTGGAAATCTACGTGTCAGCTTCTCGAATGGTTGTATCGATGTTGCTGGGCATCAACATATTGAATCCATCACCTGCCGTAGATACGATCATACTAGGTATCTGTGGGTGCCAGTGCAACTCTTTCAAGTCTTTCTGGCCCTGCAGACAAAACAAAATCAACGTCACTTTATGATTTTGATCATTAGCAGTGTATAGATGGATTTTGAAATACACCTTGACGTCCACAAACATATTTTTTTAATTTTGTTACACAAGGAATGGGTGTATACAAGATTCGAAAACGAGAGAGAAAACAAATGTGGTAATAGTACCTGATGAACAAAGAGAAGTTGCGGGGGCAAATCTTCAGGAGCATTTGCCTGTTCTTTCATCTTCTCCCTGAACTCTGCCTCCTCTTCAGCATCTTTTTCCAATGAAAGATCCCAAATTCTGAACACAAACAATTCAGGATTGAAAAATGAATGAAAGCATTTTTTGTCTTTTCACTACACTTTAAACAAAAGAAGTATAAAACTTGAGTGAGGAAACTTACGTCAGTTGATGGTCAGCTGATGATACAGCTAATGTTGATGGTTCATGTGGGCTCCATTCCACAGATGTAATTGGTTGCTTGTGATATTCAAAATGTGCTACCAAGGAATCATCCTAGCAGTACAAAAAAAATCTTTCAATGTGAATACATAATTTCAAAAGCAATATGAGATTATATGAACAGGAGACATTATTATATACAGTTGTAAAAGGTGTTCAAAGAGAGTGCCATTATTATGTATCTAGATGCACTGAGTTTTGCAAGTGTGTGTAAATTAATTACAGACATCAGAAGCAACAATTTTATCTACCATAGCATCACTGGCCTCACAAGTCTAGTTGCAAGAACATGCCAAATTTCATCTATGCAAGGGGGGTTCATCTTGTATCAGTATTATCATCACAAGACCCAATTGTCCATTTTTTTTTCTAACATATTAAATGCATAGAAAGTGACAGATAAGCCCAAACTGAAATAAACCATAAAAACAGAGATGGAGGGAATACGCCATTCTAGTGTGATATTTGCAACTGACAAGCACAGAACATTGTGGCCCAACAATATGAAGTACCTTGATTAACCTTAGATCACGAATTGAGAAACTTCCATCATCACATCCTGAAGCTATCATACAGCTAGCAAGCCTGGTAAGAGTAGTCAATATATTCATGAATATTAGGAGAAGATCTTCATGTAGATGATCAAATTTTCAAGTGGACATATCATACCGGTTCCATGAGATGACATTCACGTCAGAATTGTGAGCCTTAACAGCAATACAAGGTTTCTTCCCTGTCCGTATATCCCAGATAGATATTGTTTTGTCAACTGAACAAGAGGCAAATATGTCGGCTTCTGTGGGACTCCACTGGAAAATATAGTCAAGATGTTTGAGATAATCAAATGCTCAATGTTCTAGAGCACCAAGTATGTATGTTAATTCATTCAGTGGCATGCCTGCAAATCTTCAACACTTGCAGAGTGCCCAACAAATGGTTTTGGATCGACATTCCAACTGTTTGAAGTCGGCTCCCACAGGTGGATGCATTTATTGCAATCACCTGTATATTCAAATCATTAATTTGATCTAGTACTCAATGTCCATGTACAAATGAAGCATATGGATGTTTTATGAACACAAGACAGACAACGATTTTATAAGCAAAACAGCATAGGACAAACATTATATCATGGACAAGATCCAATACACACCAGAAACAAGCCTTCCAGTAACAAGTGGACTCCAATCAATTGCATAGCCTTCATCTTTATGGCCACCAAATATTTTCACAGGTACGTGATTATGGATTCTGTCTTCTTCATTGTGTGCAACTGCTCCAGACTCTGCTAACGAATTAAGGAAGGAACTGAAGTCCCATACCTACAAACAACATAGCGGACAGTTGATTATGCACAAAAGTAGTAAGTGTGGTAGATTATGTTCGTGGCATGTTTTTAGGGAAAGTAAATCTACCTGAACATGACCTGTGTCTCCCCAAGTTGCACATAGATGTGGTTCCTGAGTCATTGAGCGTATCCTATTTACACACCCCGCATGAGCCACCTTTTTCAGCTGGTAGTGCATATACAGACACGAGGCACATTAGAAGTTATGCATCCTTTTTTAGCTTGTATATGCATATGCACATATACAGATACAAAGCATATTAGAAGTTATGTATCAAAGGAGTAAACTGGGTTGTAAATTATAAAGTAAGCAGATACATAGCTTAATCAAAGATGTGCACTTGGAGAAAGAACTTACATGTAAAATGGACATTGTATCTTCATTAACTGCTTCATCTTCTTCATCACTACTACTTTCACTGTCCATATCACTGCCGCCATCAACTGCTGATGCTGGTATAGGTTCCCGCTTCTTCCCATTTATGTTGCAAATCTTGAAAATGCCGATATAATTCCATGGAGCCCTCTCAGCCTGAAAAACAGGTAAAGCTTAATTAGGCACAAACTATGTGAACGATAGAGTGATTCTATGGAGCAGGTAAAAGCATTGATAGAAAAAAAGGAAAGATAACAGAAAAAAAAAGTCCGGCACCCATGAATTATGAAAAGCAAAGTTGACTTGCGGAAACGATCTGGAATCCTAATATTGTTGTTATCTGATTTTATAATCAAATTACTTGCTGTGTTCTTTTGCATCAGATTATTCCTTGGCTTTTGCGTGCATGCTTTCTAAACTACTATACAGTGTATTTTTTGCAAAAAGATTTTATATAGAAGTTCATCATCTCACCTTTATAAAGTAGATTTTTAATTTTATAGTATCTAATTTAATCATTTATACTATTAAATAGCTATCAAAAAATTAGATAATATTTCATCTTCCAAAGAAGACAACCATAATGATCATATTTTTCATCATCTAAATTTTAGAGGAAAAGGATTGTAAAGAGAACAGATAATGCAACCTGAGTTCCAGCAATGCCGTATAATGTATGTGGGAACTCTGATCGGACAAGCCCAAGTTGATCACGCACAATATCAAAGCTGCAGCAGCAAGTGAATAGCTGAGAACAAATAGGACCATACATAAAATAGCACAATATTGGCTACAAATAAGAAAGGCTTTTTACCTCAAGCATGGCCAACCAATGTTAAACCCTCGGATATAATTGTAAGCCTCAGGATCAAACTGGAGTTCCTCCCCCTCTTCCAGTTCATCCACACCAGGTTGCCATACCTGAAATTGTTGCCAAAGATTAAGCAATTATTATAGATGGAAAGTAGAAAAAAAGTAATCACACATGCAACCACTTGTTCTTCTCACTGCGACTAAAAAAAATCTATTGACGAGCTATTGGGACTATTCATGTCTCACCCTGGCTGGGCCAGCAGGCACCGCAGGGAGGGAAGATGATGCAGCTTCAGCTTTCTGCAACCCCATCGATCCACAGCGAAGAAATTGCACAGGCAGAGTTAGGCTCGAAAGACGATGACGAGATTGAACCAGGAATACCGCGACAACGCAGTCACTAGTCGCTTACCTTGGGCGCGGTCCTCTTAATCCTCTTGGATTTGACCTTGCGACCCATCGGAAGGAAGAGGAGAGAGGAGGCGGCGGATGCCCGGAGCTGCGGTTGCGCGCGGCGCGGCGAGAGGAGAGGAGAGGAGAGGAGAGGAGGGAGGGTGGAAGTAGTGGCGGCGGCCGGCGGAGACGAGCAAGGGCAGGGCAGGGCTGTATCTTGTCTTGTTTGGGCCAGGCCGAAATACTCTTGACAAGCAATGGGCCGTGATGGGCTGTAACATGCTGCTGGCACAGAATCTCCAGCCCAAAACAATATGGGCCTTACTGCAGTTATTACTCCTTCGGCTTTTTTAAGTTTGACGTCCACGACCATTCTTTTTATTCAATTCAATTATGCAATTATTATTTATTTTTTTATTTGCTTTCTAATTAAAGAAACTTTGTTGAGAATGGCCTATAATTTTACATATTGCAAAAGAAAATGAATAAAATAAATGGTTGAACATATGTCTCAAAGTCAATCGCATTAAACACTAAAATTTAGAGGAAGTATTGCCTTAGAAAACTAAGGTTGTTATTAGACTATGTAACAAGTTTTTAGTCATGTTGAGATATTAGACTGCAACAATAGAAACGAAATACAGAATCGACATCTTGAAATTATTTTGTCAAGATCACACTCAGAAATAACAATGTACTTAACAATGCACGAAAAAAATATGAGGTAGACGTTATTTGTGTCGTGGGTGAAAATCTTTATTACCTTCGTTTCATCGTTTCAGTTTATAAGATGTTTTGGATTTTCCAAATTCATATAAATAATAATGAATATGGATATATGTATATAGTATACATCGATTTATATATAAATATAGCAAAAATCAAATTATCTTATAACCTACAACGGGAGGAGTATACTGTAATTATGAGATATACTTTGGAATTATGTCATAAATTTAGCATATATCCTCAAGATATACTATCAGAGAAAAAACAACTATTGGATTTAATATTATTAATAAGAAATATTCAGGATAGCCATATCATATATACATATTCAATGTTGAACCCAATAATGAATCGCAACATGAGTATTAAATGCCCGTTTTGGAAGCATTCAATAGATTCCATTAATAAATGGATCACAAAGATACCATATTAAATCATCTATAAATACCATTTGAACATGTGATCATACATATGATCATCCTCCGTCCTATAAAACCTAAAACATAGACACACCCATGCATGGTACAACTTTCATCTACAACGACAACTTTGTACAAAGGATATGAAGATAATTTTGGGCTACTTTGTTTTATTTTTAGTTATTCCACAAATTTCACCTCATTTAGTAGTTGGTCAACATTACAAATTTCAATCAGGTATTTTATACTCTGGTTTACTGGAAAATTAACAGATAAACATGTTATGCCTATGTAGAATAGATAAAAGGACACACACTTCTTCTGAGTTTACTTTTTTCTTATCAATAAATGGATACAATTATTTTTCTTATTGCACGCATTTTGTGTAACTCTATATCTAATTGGTGTGGTAAGTACTAAGTAGTGCCCTCCCTCGCTTAAACTCATGATTTTGCAAATAATTGTTCTAGCAAAATATTGTTTTTTAAAAAAATAAAGGTGATGCCATCATTTTGCATTTGTATTTGAAAATTGTTCACATGAACATGCATTGTTGTTACAAACTTAAAGAAAATAGTCACTTTTAAAGACTGATATGTCTCCATGCCTTATAAAAGTATATTGAAGAAACACTTTAGGAAACTACTCCCTCCGTTTCATAATGTAAGATGTTTGACTTTTTTACTTGTAATGTTTGACCATTCGTTTTATTCAAAAAATTATGGAAATATCATTTATTTTGCTTGTGGCTTACTTTATTATCAAAAGAACTTTAAACACCGCTTTTCATTTTTTATATTTATACTAAATTTTTGAATAAGACGAATGATCAAACGTTGTAACAAAAAAGTCAAACATCTTACATTAGAAAACAGACCTAGTATTTTCTAATTCTAACATTAATACATCTGATTTATCTTAACTTTAACAGGGATAAATCATGGGTTTGATGGAATGAACTCAAGAAAGAATCTCTACAAGTATGCTAGACCAAGAACTTTGATAGCACTTGGAAGATTAGAATCAAACGAAAAATCCACTACCAAGGACAGCAACGATGATCTCGCCTCAAATCATGGGAGCCTGACCACTAGCAAAACAAGCACATTCCATGTTAGGACAAGGACTCAGCAGATCCCTGCCATCTAATGAAGAAGTCACTACCTATGATTATCCCTGTCCCCACCCAAGCCATCCTTGTTTAGCACCATGAGCAATAACCTATGTTATTATATGGCTTTTTTAACATTTCTTGAGTTACCACAAAATTTAGTGCAAAATTATACCTTAAGGTACACTAAACTATTAGACTAAAAAATATGATACCTTAAGGTATTATTTTTAAGGTTGATAAAAAAACTCGTTACTGTATGTGTAAGAATAATGAACTAACGATATATTCATCAATACAAGAATCAATAAACATGCGTCCTTCAGCTTGATGGCATACATTTAACTTGTTGTGACATTGAATAAATAAGAGTAAAATCTTATTGTTAAATTCATTTTTAGTCACTGTTCTTGGCCAATCTGCCTCTGTCGAACACAAATCAGAGCGCCGACATGGCCGGCTCCGCCGCCGCGGTGACCGCGGCCGTCTTCTCCTCCTTCTCCTGCCACAGGAATGGTGCCTCGGCGTTGGCGTCGCTGCAGTAGAGGCACGGGTGCTGCTCGAACTCCTGATCGCTCAGCACCTTCCTGGCCATGGTCGCCAGCTCCCGGTTGCTCACCGGCTCCGGGTGCGACGCCAGCACGGTCTGTATCGCGTTGCTGAACGCCCCACACGCCTTGCCGCCCGCCGCCGCCGCCTCGTCGTCCTCCGGCACGTCGGCCGACGTCTCGTCCGTCTGGCACCCGCTCAGCAGGATGCCGTCGTCGGGGCGCGCCGGCTGTTTGCCGTCGTGGTCGTGGTGGTGGAACATGGCGCTGGCGTCCGTGCCGAAGAGCGCGAGGAGGTGTTCGGCGACGTGGTGCGCGGCGTCGATGCCCGAGACGCCGGAGAGGTGGTCGATGACGGCGCTGTACGGTATGAACCGGGCAGTGGCGCCGCGCGTGGCCGCTGGAGTGGAATCAGCACCAGCAGCGGCCGGTGCACCGCCGGACAGGACGGAGGGGCCGATCTGCTCCTTCTCGAGGTCGATGAGGCCGCCGCTGTGGCACGAGTCCGACACCATGGTGAAGCTCGCGCCGTGCGGCACCAGGTCCACGAGCCGCCGGAAGTCGACGTCGGTGATGAGGTTGAAGTCGCAGGGCACGATGGCCTCGTCGCACCCGCCGTGGTGCCCCTTCACCGGCGGGACGAGCGTGCCGTGGCCGCTGTAGTGGAAGAAGAGCACGTCCCCGGCCGCCGCGCGGGCGACCATGTCGGCCAGCGCGCGCTTGATGTTGGCGCCGGTGGGGAGCACCGGCGAGCCGCGGTCGTCAGTGAGAACGGCGACGTCGCCCGGCGCGAAGCCGAAGCGGGCGACGAGGATGTCGCGCATGGCGACGACGTCGTTGATGCAGCCCTTGAGCTCGTTGGGCGTGCCGGCGTAGTTGCAGCCGACCAACGTGGCCAGCTTCTTCTTGCCACCCTGAGCCATGGCCTAACTGCCTAATTAGTGTGTGATTAATTATGCAAATGAGCAGGATGAAGAAGAGATCGCCACTGAACTGAACTCGCCGTGCAAAATCTTTTGATAGATATCAGAGATATATAGATGCATTGGCTTCGGATTGTTGCTTGTGATTACAAGAAACATTCTTGTGGTTGAGTAAAGCAACAGATTAACCATTTCTGCTATCTATTTTCTGCAGTCCTGAATATCGATCAATCAATCATATACCCTGTGATCAATTGGTGATTATGGTACAAATCCTGGATTGCTGGGCAATGCATGGGTTAATTTGGAGATCCAACACCGTACGCATGGAACAAGTTCCAGTCCCCTGCGTTCCTTTGGAGCAGGGGAGGCATGAAACAAGGGCTCTGCTCTGCATTCCTTCCTTGGAAGCAGGGGAGAGACAGGCTTGCGTGCAAGAAATGTGGAAGCTAAAATTAGTTGCCAGTTTACCACTGCCTTTAAGTCCGCATCCACGCAATATAATCTCTAATCCATCACCATTAATACACAGGGATGCATTGCAACATTACGTGAGAGTCGAGTTTATATCTGAATGTATCAGAATTTTATACTAAAATTTTTGATGACTTAGGGTAATTTTTAAGGACGATAGACAAAGCCCACAGGCACAGTATATATGTTCACCCACAGACTGTGCATGTCCCAAAAGCTAGTTAATTAGCCTGAATAATTGATTTTACAACACTGGTCTTCATGGAAGAAACATTTTAGACAAACAATCTCATGCACACTAATTTTATGATGGCAAAGATGGATCATATATTTCCATGTACAACAACAACTTGAATCAAACATCCCACCAAACTATAATATAGTGTAGTTTTGCACCATTATTCTGTTGCTTGGGGGTGTTTCAGCTTCTTCTTCTTCAATTGATTGTGTTTTAATTTGGTATTGCCAGGAACGGCTTGAAGGTCAGCACAAGTCCAACTAATTCAATCAAATTCAGAATAAAGAATATCATTTGATCCCCTGCATCATCAATGAAATATATCTGATATTAGCATCTTCAAGGATACAATACATTTACAATTGCACTATAAAATACATAGATGTCAACAGAAGCTATAGTTTCTAACTTGTAAATAAATTATATACCTGGAAAGAAGGCTGCATTTTGGCGTTTTTGGGTCCAAGAGAACCTATACAATTCATGAATAAGATATTCATCACACATTTGCTTCAAAACTCTATAGTAATTTTTATACAAATTAAACGTAAAATTATTCCTATACTTGTGATTTGATAATCCATAAACTTTGCTTATGTAACTTTGTGTTGGACTTAGGGATTATTAGGAGTCATAATATAATAAGATTGGTATGCTCTGTAATATATATTTTCATGCTCAACCCTTTGGTGTTCAAGAAAATTTTGATAAGTTGCAATAATACTCACAGAGCGCCTGCTCCTGCTGGAGCAATTGCCTTGAAGAAGGACATTGCTGTTGTAGATATACCATTCGCAGCACCTCTTTGACTTTGTGACTATTGTTTGGAATAAATTTAATTAAATAAAATTGTTAATATTGAGAAAATAAAATGGAAGGTTGACTTGATACTTGCCACTGCATTATTTTGAAGTAGGGAAGTGCCTGTTATGATAGTTATCTGATCAAATCAACAAAGTTATAAGGTCAACAGGAATGATAAATTGACATAAAACTAGAAATGACCTAATTTATTGTCATGATCAGTTGGTAATAACTTTTACTTGAGAAGGTTTATTATGCATGAAATTGATGAATAACTCAAGTCATGTATAATACATAACTATATATTACATAAATAACAAATAAAAACTATCATAATAATTTACAAAATTTTAAAAAACAAGCTTGTGTAATATATACATGTTATAAAGGTCAACAAAACTGCATAGTACATATGAGCGCCCTCATAGTTAAGAGATGATTAGTCGATTAGTCCCTACATGCACTATATTTGGTTTGTAATATAAAAAAATGATTTTATTTTTGTTGCGTGTAGTATGCTATTATGTGTTATATTAGAAGTACATCGAATTTAGTTCCTTGAATCATGTTATTTGGAACTAGACAATCAACATTTGAACTTGAGCAATTTTCCCATCCTTGAGAAGGTACCATGAGGTACCACTGCTTTCTATATAAAATTTAGTACTTTCTCGTATCTAAAGTACCAAGAGGTATCAAATTTTATATATAAAACAATGGTACCTACTAAGGATGAGAAAAATGCTTTTTAAACTTACCGATAGAACACCCTTTAAAATCGTAGCAAGGTAAAGAGCTATCCCAAGTCTAAACCCTGACAAGTGTGTCATAAAGGGATATGCAGCAAGAATTGGTATGGACAAAGCCTACAATATACACACAAAAAAACATGTCACATATTTGGCTGAGAAACATATGTATGTGTTTTGAGAAAATAGTTTAATTACTCACCGAAGCAACACGAGATGAATTGACAGATCCAAGAAATCTATGAACTGATCTGTAGATGAAAAGCTGGTACACAAGCAAACCAGCACCTAAAAATATCATAGGATTTTTTTTTTTGCATTATTATAACTCTCAAGAAATTTTGGTCCTATACGGAGAGTACTCAAGTTTTTTTTTTTGGTAAAATGAGTAATATAGGGGTTAGGACTTATGCCATTCAATTCAACCACTATAAATCATATTTGCTAGATCAAACGGGCATTACAAATGCCTTCTAGTGTTGGGTTCCCTTATAGGTGAATTGTGAGCTAAATGTCCAAGAAGAAGCATTGTAGAATTATGAACATAAGAGAGAATCTCTTGATATCG
This sequence comes from Oryza brachyantha, assembly GCF_000231095.2. NCBI lineage: Eukaryota > Viridiplantae > Streptophyta > Magnoliopsida > Poales > Poaceae > Oryza > Oryza brachyantha. The sequence goes on from NC_023174.2 coordinate 1,325,024, forward strand.
TGGAGTGCTGACTAAATGCCCAAGAAGAAACACATATATGTAGTATAATAAAATATCTACTGTGAATACATCCATACAAGTGTTTAGAGGTTTATTAGTGGTTCAAATGGTGATCCTAATAAAGTAATCCATAAAAGTTGATAGGGTACCTGCAACTGCAAGAACTTGGCCAACTTCTTTAGATGAAAAACTTAATCCACCGTACTTTTTGTCACTTACAGCCCATAAGGAAAATATCTATCATATATGAAAAATATCAGTTAATACTTCATATATATGAAAAATATATTTCTATCATATTTTTAGATTATATTATTTCTTCATATATTACCCAATTTGCATATTTTAATGAAATGGAAATAGTTGAAGTCGTTACCTCACTATATGCTGTATCATGAAGCGTGAAAACACAATATGCAATGATAGAGGAAATCAATGGCCAATTTTTATACAGATTCTTCTGTTTATGTGAATCTTCTTCAAGTGTACTTCTTGAGTTGTCAATCATTTCAATTCCACCTTCAACATTTTTATGCTTATGAAGTGTCTCCTGGTAATCAAGGGCAATTTGAGAAATTCTTCTTTGCGGTTATATCTCAATGATTGTACTCTCTCTTAAAAGATTCAAGCTCACAAGTCATAATTTGTTGACAATAGTCATGAAACAATTGAGAACTAAAAAACACAAATTAGTTTGTTCATCATTGTTGGATTGTAAAGGACATTTTTCGCTATAAAAGCTAGTCAATGAGGTGAGAGACTCATCTAGTTATATATTAGATCTCTTGCCCTTTCACAGTTAATGTGAGATTATTCAACAATCCCCCTTCGTATATTGAACCATAGAGATATTGAACTAACTAGGCTTTGATATCCATTGTTGGATCGTAAATAGTCTTTCCCGTCCTAAAATCTAGCCAATGAGATGAGAAGCTTCCCTACTTATATATTAGGTACCTTGCCATTGCATAACCAATGTGGGACTATTCGATACTTATTAATGGTTTTCTCTTAAACTTCATTAGAGAGCAAGAAAAATATAGAAAATATATGTTTAATTAAGGTAAGTGTTTCCATGTTCTTCAAAAATTTTAGGATAGGCTTATTTTAAACCCTCTAACTTGTCAACTGTTGATTTTTACACTCCAACTTTTATGTTTCAATTATTGGCTAGCCTTAGGACTAGCTCACTATGTGAGCAATTGACATATACCACTTCTATACTATTTGGAATCTATCCTAAAAGGTTGAAAACTTGAAAATTCTTTGAAGCACAATATTGTAAAAAATATAGTAGTATATGTAGGAGTATCACTTACTGGCAGCCATATGCAGCTTATTAGAACAACAAGAGCGATGAGTGAGATACAAAGGCATGGCAAGAAGTATGGGAACCTAAAAGAAAATACACATATACTTTGTGTAATTATAGATTGTTTATGGAATTTGACAAAATATTTCTTGAGATACACCATATGCATACCTCCCAAAAATGGACTTCTCAGAAAATATGTTTGGATATTGCTTAGCAGGCTGAGAGCAATCAGAACCAAAACAAGTTACAATATTCTGTGAAAATAATTATTCTATAATTTATAACTAAACAGTTACTTGTGCAAAGTAGCCTCCAATGGCTGGACCCACAACAAGTCCTATGCCCCAACCAGTGCTTACCTATATATATACATATGCAATGAAGTGGATTAGTGATGTAATTGTCTGAATTTTGTACTTGTGATGAAGCAAAGAAAGTGTGGTACGAATTTTAATTACGATTGATAATCCTAGAGCCTGATGTTCAGGTCGACAAACTTCAATGGAATAAGCCTGCAATTGTTGAGAACCAGTAAGCTGCATATATACATATTTGTTTCACATTTATAATAGCATAATCTCATTTGGTGTATAATTATGCATTGTATTCCCTCTGTTTTTTTTACGCCGTTGACTTTTTGATTTACGTTTGACCCTTCGCTTTATTCAAAAATTTTGTCCAAATATACAAAATTATGAACACTTAAAGTTACTTTAGTAATAAATCAAATCATAATAAAAAAAAGTCAATAATTATATAATTTTTTGAATAAGACAAAGGGTCAAACGTAGATAAAAAATCAACGGCGTAAAAAAATCGGACGGAGCAGCATATATACCTTTATCGGGGCAAGCATGCCATTTAGAGCACCAAGAAGGAATCTCGTGGCAATTGCCATCCAATACCTCACACTTAATCCGAACAGAGTGTTGAAGATGACACTTAAACCAGAGAGGATCATATAATGAGTTTTTTCAAAACTTTCATGTAAAAGTGAACATTATGAGACAAAGAGTACTCACACTGATAAAATAGAAAATTTAATTATAGGTTTCCTCCCTATACGATCGGCCACCACACCCCAAAAGAGTGAAGCAAAACATCTCCCAACCATATATGATGCACCTATAAGACATCAATAGTGATATACTACTTCTGTATGAGCATACATTTTCTGAAATAGGAAAACAGGTACTTCAAAAATTTCAAGCGGGTGATTGTTTGGCTTGATATATTTGTAGACGAAAAATAATTTATGAATAAAAAATTATATATGTATTTTTAGTGATCTAAAATTCAAAGCTAGAAAATAAACTTTGGTGAAAAAAACTCCAAATTTAAGGTTAAAAAATTAAACTTTAGCTTATAAGCATAATTAAAAGCAAACAAATGAGGGTGCAAGTCAGGGACTGAAGATCACAGCTTTCATAGTTCTTACCAAGGAATCCAGCATATAATCCAATATCTTGTTCCTTTTTTGCCACATGTAGGTCTTCTATCTGTTGTCAGCAAAAGGTAAAAAAATGTTTAATAAAAAACTAGGATATTTACAGTGTTGCTCCTAGAAAGAAGATATGACACTGATTAAATTATGTTGAGATTAACGCACCATGAAGTACAAGAATGGGAACAATGAGGATATTGGTAAAGCTGAAAAGGAAAATAATATTGACAATCGTTAGAAAATAAGGTTATCAACAGGGGTATAGTACCGTACATGTTTAATACAGTAAAAACTTGAAGAAAATTACCCCATTATTGCAAATTCTTTTAAGTCTCGAGGCAATATTATCTCGTTTCTTGCATGTTATCTGAATGGTAATGAGAAATTTAATTTTTTGTTGACAAGATATCTTAATGTGCGATAATATCACTACACAATCAATAAGGTCAAATTTGACTTCTATAAGTTGAAAAAAAACAAATATGACTGTAAATATACCTATATGTTTTTTAGAATTTAATTTGTTATTTTTGTTATAACTTATGGAGGTCGAATTTGCACGTGAATGTCTGTAGAGTGATATATTATCTCTAGTAAAAAAAATTCATAGCTATTTGGATCACATGAAAAAACAAGGAGATATCCTCTCGAGTATTAAAATCCATTTCCCATTATTCTTACTTAGCGAGGGGCCGAGCTAGTAGTAAGCAAGCAGGGTTTAATTAAGAAGAACATACACGAGGCAATCGTGGTGATGCCAACAAAGATGAACTCCTTGTAGGGGATGCCTTTGCTGCTCTCGAGCTTCCGTTCCATGGCGCAGCCGGGGCAGCCGTCGTAGAACACCGACCTCGACATCACCGCCGGCGAGGGCGGTGCCTCCGCCTCACCCATTGTCGCAGTAGATAGCCTGACCTGAAAAGTTGATCACAGCGTGATAGATCATAGATTGGTTAACCATCTAGCTATGCACTGCACTTAATTAGGAGGGAATTAATGCATGAGAGCAGCAAAGTTCAGAGACCGGTTGAAGGTGAAACGACCGTTGACAACTCGATCGGTTGATGTTCAGAGACAGAGCCAGTGATATTATATAGCCATGGATCCATGCAGTGAACGCATGCTGCTGCTAGGCAGTCAACCCCATGGCAGCATGCATCAAGCTTGCCGCTGCCCGTGTGAGATATTTAGCTCATGCCACGTGACGATGGGGACTCTCAATTAAGAGGTTGGCATGCATTCGTGCTTGCTGTTTCTACTTGGCGCAATTGGCAAATGACGAATAGATGATCGAGTTAAAATCTGCTAACTAGGGAACGATGTATATATACTTATGCTTATATATCCACATTTAAATTTTTTAACCTTAATTTAGAGTGGATTTTGGTTTTTTATCATAATTTATTTTTTAGTCTTAGTTTTTAGATCTTTAAAAACAAATATATAAAAATTTTATTCATAAATTATTTTCAGGGCAATTAAGGGTAACTCATCATCTAGCACATTGAAGCCGGCTTACTTTGTCCTTTCGTCACCGCTGCAGCGTCAGCGAAAGATTTAGGTAGGCTGCGAGCAATGATGCAGGGATCAAATTAACAAGTGAGAGGATCATATCATATCATTTCGGGGTAGAAGAAAATATGTCAGCGCTGACGGACGCATACGACTGTCTGAATTCCAGTGGAAGTCAAAACAAAAGCTATATACACATGTTATCTCTGCATTGATCAATACCAGTACTCCACGTAGGCATAGTAATGGATCCAACATTTTACTTATAAAATTTAAGGGTTGAATTTAAAACAAATTGAAAATTAATGGTGTAGAGTTGAGCTAAAATTTTTTAAGGATTAAATAAGGTTACGAAAGAACCCAAAAACCTTGGTCTATTACCACTCCTAACTACATGCATATGCATGGCAGTTGTTAGCTGCACCAAGCTGTGCCTTCCTGCAGGTGATGGATTAAGCAGAGCATTGATGGATCATCACCATCATCAGCTTCAGTTTGTGCTTGCTTGGCAGCATGAAGAGTGCCACTCTGCAGTTCGGCCTACCTAGCTATGTATGTGAGCTTTAGTTAATCTGAAAATTTTCATTTGTTTCCTTAAAACAAAGCTGCAGCTTTCACATCTTGATGGACAGGTGTATGGATCATACGGTTCTTTGAGACTGAAGTAAAGATCAGTTCACTCTGAAACACAATATGTATTCTTGGAGGGCTGCTGAACACATCGTAAGCCAGAGGTGGCCGGCACTGGCAGTTAGCTAGCTAGATAAGATTTATTTTTATAATTGTGCATAAAATATATTACTTGAGTTGAACCTTGTTTTATAGGTCAATGATTGATTTGAACCTGTACAGATTTATTCTTTTCTGGAGGGAATTACAGATATTTGAAAGAGAAGACAAAGCTTTGGGCTATAGCGACAAACGGGCCTAGGTTTGGACCAAGAAATAATATCCTGGGCCAACAATGAGCAAATCTGCTAGAGCCAACCTGAATAGAGGCCACGAAGTTGTCGTATACTCGTATGCAAAATGAAGCGCAGTGCCACCGCCGGCGACGAGCACGCCGGCAGCATCGGAGGCGGCGGTGTGCGGAGACGAGACGTACGTACGTAGTCTCACCGAGAAAACGAAAAAGGTCATAGCAGCAGCTAGAAGAACAGTTATTCAACACTGCAACGAAAAAGATTATAGCTGCTCCATCTTTTCGTTTATGCTTACGAACCAAAATTTTAAATTTTAACTTTAAATTTGAAGTTAATTTTGGAAAATCTTCACTAAAGTCTATTTTTCAATCTTAGCTTTTAGATAGCTAAGAAGACGTATATAAATTTTTTATTCATAAATTATCTTTTATTTGTAAATATATTGTTTGACTTTTTTTTATAAAACACAAATAATCACCCCAAAATTGTTTAGCTCATAAGCTCAAAGCAGAACAGAATTAAGAACAAACTTAACAGAGACTCTGCACTGATGGTGCATGATCATAGCATCGTGCTAGAACCATATCTAAACCATCTTTTAATCCCAAGCCATACTAGCTATAAACCTATAACTATATTTTTTTTGAAGCTAGATAAACCTATAACTATATCTCTATGCTCTTTGCCACACCAGCTAACAGCATCTGAATGCTCTATTTATATTGTTGAGGAACCGCCAAGAAAGGTTTGAAGGTCAACATGAGCCCAATCACCTCGGTCAGATTCAGTAGAAGAAATACCATCTGATCACCTGCACAAAATTGAAATCCCACTTTACGATCAAATCAACAACATTACACCAATTTCTATTTCCTGTGTGTTCTGATTCACCACACCGATTTGCACCCCCATCTTTTCGCTTTTGTTTTTATTTATAAACCAATATTTGAATTTTTAACCTTAAATTTGAAGTTTGGAGTTGATTTTGGTTTTTTTTATCATGGTTTATTTTTATCATTGGATTTTAGATCGCTAAGAACATGCATGTAAACATTTTATTTATAAATTATTATTTGTTTGTAAATATGTCATTTGACTTTTTTATTCAAAAAGCGAAATGATGACCCCTTGTACTTCAGTACTTCACTCACTTAAATTAAATTACTGTAGTAGTAGAATCATATCTCCTGCCATTACATGCTAATGGCAGAGAAGAAACAGTTGACATTGAAAAAATCTTAGTTGTCCATTTTGAGATAAACGGCTATAGATCCCTTTGATACAACTAATTGCTACAGTTTAGAAGAGTAAAATCATTTTTTTGCCACAGTTACACTTTCTACGGTGTCTGTCATTTTATCACTACACGGTGTAGTGTGCTATCCTACCATTGTGTCACAATGTCAGAGGATCTGAATTCTGTAGTAATAGTTTTTTTTTAAAAAAATATACTGTAGTAATGGCTGCAACACACACAGTTGATGGTTCCTACAATTGCATACGAGTATTTACCTGGAAAAAACGCCGCATGTTGTCGCTTTTGTGCCCAAGAGAATCTGCAGCCACAGGTTTTGAACAGTCAGTCCTTCTTCTTTAAACATGTTTATAGTTTTGTTAGAACAGGTTCATCCTTTCATGTTCATCGATCTTCAGGCTTCATCACTAAACTTAGAAGGATGAACTGACCACCAAAATTTTCATGACCACATTTTATGTCATATGACTGACAAGTAACACTGATGATCATACCCCTCTAGTACTTTTGAAAGTCACAATTATGTTGCCCATATATCTATGTTCAATCTTAGAAATTGAGATTAATTCTAGAAGCTTTGCTGAATTATTTGTTCATAATGAAGAGTTGCAGACAACAAGATTTATGCTTACAAAACGCCTGCGCCAGCCGGAGCGACAGCCTTGAACAAGGACATAGCCGTTGTGGCTATTCCGTTTGCAGCACCCCGTTGCCCTTGTGGCTGTCAACAATGCATTTTTTAAGAAAAAATAAATTTATTTGAAATTAGTGAATCCGAAAATTTTCTTTTCTTTTGCGAGGCTGTCAGACAACAGCAAAGTGATGAGATAAGTTGGACAGGTACCACTGCTTTGTTTTGAAGAAGAGAAGTGCCCGTAATTATAGTTATCTGATCAACAGTATGAAAAATTAGTACATTTAAACATGCTATGTGAATAATAACTAAACTAAAATTACCTAGGAAGCATTTTGTACATTTCTTATAGGGGTTTGCATCTAAAGTGCTAGCTACTTATATGGGTTGAATTTCGGAACCATATGCTCATAGATTTTTTTTTAACCTCTAAATTCAATTAAAAACATTGGTATTATATTTTCTCATCCGAACTTTTTGGTCACGCCGCCCGCAAGCTCTATGAACAATTGTGAATTAGTGCATTTCCTATGAGGACTTTCATGGTGTTGCAGTATTTGTTTATCATGTCTCCATGAGTGGTGTATCCAAGAGTTTATACTTCTAGAATTTTTTATATAAAAAAACCCTAAGTTCATAAAGTACTTACAGCCAGAACACTTTTGATCATCGCTGCAATATAGAGGGACACACCCAGTCTTATTCCTGATAAGTGTGTCATAAAGGGATAAGCAGCAATAATCGGTATAGATAGCGCCTGCAATGCTAAAGGTCAGTTGATTTCATTTATAATCTCAGTTGTCAATAATAATTATTAATAAGTAAACTGTAACAAGTTTATAAGAAATGGTGAAAATATAAACTTACCGACGCAATTCGGGTTGAATTGATAGGTCCAAGAATTTTATCAACCCAACGATAGATGAGAAGTTGATAAACAAGAAGACTGGCACCTACAGTGTAACAAATTAAGGTAGATGCTTATATTTCCAAACCAACACATGTTACAGCTAAACATTAAATGCAAACGCCCTGTGATTACAAAGAGTTTAAAGAATTAACAGTTTTAAATTTTGGCAGAAAGGAATTGATTGAATTTGACTAACCTGCCACTGCAAGAACTTGCCCAACATCTTTAGACGAGAAGCTGAGTCCACCATATTTTCTATCACTTACAGTCCACAGAGAAAATATCTGATGTTTAAAAAGAACGTTTAGAAAATTACATTTTGACATAGCGTGTTTGTTTTTTTTTTGCATGACTGCATACTTTTACTTAATATAAAATAGATCAATACTTTATAGACTAAAATGTAACTAATTTGCTAGTACATAGGTATGGTAACATGGAACTTACAGACGTTTATTATTAAAGTAAAAGGAAAATATTTTCATGGATAAACATGAAATTGTTATTACAGCAAATGCATTGTCAGCTTATTTTTAGAGCAAGAAACATGAATATTCATCCTCATTGAGAAAATCATGACAACTATTTGATATGGAGAGTTTATATCTCGCATGTACTTATTTATTCTTACATATATGTTGAGCAGTCAACATATAACAATTTCATATCACATTAGTAAATATAACCACCTCACTATATGCTGTGTCATGAAGGGAGAAGACGCAATATGTGAGAATAGATGACATCAATGGCCAATTTTTGAATAAGCTTTTCTTATGTGACTCTACACTTTCTTGAGTAGCAGAACTTTCAGCTGTCTCCACTCCCCTTTCAAGGCCTTTATGCTTATGTAGGGTCTCCTGTTTAGTTTATCAAAGAAAAATGTGGTCATAAAAAAAAAAGAGTTTTACTTCCCTTCTTTCTTTTGTACCTCGAGATACTGGTACCTCGAAGTACCAAATTGTTTCTCACCATTGAATCTAGTTAAGTAGGATATGCAGTGTTGGATCTAACGATCAGAAACGATTTGGTACCGCGACGTACCGGTACCTCGAGATACAAAAGGAAGGATGAGAGTAAAACTCTAAAAAATAATAATAGAGATAAAGTCATGTGCAAGGTTAATCAAGCTCAGCAATAATTTTGTGCAAGTTAAGTTTGGATATATGTTTTGGTTCTTTTGGTTATCCAACAAAACAAACTCTCGTAGAAATAAACCATAAAAGAGATACACAAAATTCTAAAATTCTTGCGGATAGTAACATAATAAATAATCTTAATGATAGAAGCTAACAAACAGTAGGTAATACATACCGGTAGCCATATGCAGCTTATGAGGACCAGGAGAGCAAAAAGTGATATACAAAGACACGGTAGAAGATATGGAAACCTGCACGATTTGTGATCACACATTTACAATTACAATAATTTCTCATTTAATTTGAAGGGTCGATTTTCAATAGCAAAATTACCTCCCAAATATTGACTTCTCATGAAAATTATGAGGATATTGTTTGATAGGCTGGTAACAAGAAAGAGAAAAAGGTAAAGATAAACACTCTTTGTCATTGGATCGTTGACAAAAGAAGAAAAATAATATCTGTGAACCCAAATAAGCTTATGTAATATTTACCTGTGCGAGGTAGCCTCCAATTGCAGGGCCAACTACAAGACCTATTCCCCATGCTGTGCTCACCTAAAATGTTGATGCCATTGATTAAACTGCGTTATTAGTTCTTATACATAGATGTGCAGTTCTATATATAGATTTGAATTTACAATTGATAGGCCCAAAGCTTGATGTTCAGCTCGGCAAACTTCGATAGAGTAAGCCTGCAAGCCACAAGTAAAACACACACTATTTGATTAGATGTTTGATGGAATAAGAATAGCAATTGATATTGACACCATCTTATTTGTTCCTAACAATTGTCACATCTTGCCATTTCAAAGTACCTTTATTGATTCCTAAAAAGGAATTACCTTTATTGGCGCAAGCAATCCATTCAGAGCACCAAGAAGAAATCTTGTGCTGACAGCCATCCAGTACTTCGTACTTAATCCGAATAAAGTATTGAACACAATGCTGAAAGTACGTATAGATTCAAAGACAAGTTAAAAATCGTTTTTAACAGATAGAATAAACTGCAAAGCAAGTGCAGTATGCACTGGCAGCATAGTGCTTACACTGCAAAAATGGAAAAGATAATGACAGGTTTTCGGCCAATGCGATCCGCCACCATGCCCCACAAGATTGACGCGAAACCTCGACCGATCATATATGATGCTCCTGCATTAGAAACATACCATGTAAACAGTACTGAATATCTGACAAAGTAGTGAAAGTAGTGTGGATGAACATTGTTACTCAATCGATAAATTGTTTGTCAGAAGTTATACCAAGAAACCCAGCATAGAATCCAATATCTTCCTCTGTCCGAGCAATATGCAAGTCTCTTATCTGCACCAGAGAAGGGAATGGATTGAGAACCTTCTGCAGAATATATGTTTCATGGAATAAAATGGAATGCATGGAAATCAAACTTACCATGAAGTACAAGAAGGGGAACAGGGAAGAGATTGGCAGAGCTGAAAATCAAGGGGAGAGACAGAGACATGCATGCTACTTAGGAATCAGTTCAATAAAATAAGACCAGGAAGAGTAGAAGAGATTGACAAACAGTAGCAGCAAACTTAAGTTGACTGTTCATACAGGAGGCGAGGGTGGTGATGGCAACGAAGAGGAACTCGTTGTAGGGAATGCCCGTGTGCTCCTCCTTCCTCTGCTCGATGGCGCAGCCGGGGCAGCCGTCGTGGTACACCTTGGCCTCTGGTGGAGGCTCGGGCTCGGCCATGTCAGCCTATCAGCAGCGCCTGATCGACAAGCACAGTCTGATGATGAGCTAGCCAAGACAGAGAAGGACTTGGGAAGCAGAAGGTAGGAGGAGGAGGAGGAGGAGGAAGAAGAAGAGAATGTGGTGGTGGAGAATGGAGAAGGAGAAGGCAAACAATTAACGGTGGCGAGAGAGACGTCCAAGTCCAGGTGAGTGAGTGGGTCGAGGCGTATTAATGGATGGCTGCTGCTGCTGATTTTGTCTCTTGGTACGCATGCCACATCAGAGGAGAGAACGGAAGCGACAACCTTGTTCGTGCGTGTGATGTGATGTGCTGCTGCAGTGCAGTGCCCAGAATGCATCCATCCATCCATGGTGGACGTACAAGGGCATGAAGTCATTGCTGTGCTGCACAAGATCGAGCCGGCTGCAGTGCAGGTCTACCTACTGACGAATTATTTGCCTGCTGCTGCCGTGCAAGCGTCGTTCACTGAAGCAAGGGGTGTCAAACTGTCAATGCAACAACCATGCGACAATCATCATCATATGACTGAATTGGTATGGAATTAGCTTGATGATGTATTGCATATCCATTTCGACACATGCAGTGTGCTTATATATACTCATTCCAGTAATAAATATTTAATGTTTAGAACAAACTTTAGTAAAAATTTTAAGACATCGACTGTCAATAACTTTTAAACATCAAGATATTTTAAAGAAAATTGCTATGGTAGATTTATCTTCGGAAGTTCTATCAGAATGTCATAAACTTGCTACATTTTATAATCTTATTCAATATAAAATTGATGGTTAATGTTTCAAGAGTTTGATAAAGTTTTGTTTTATATGTCAACTATTTATGACCGGAGGAAGTAAGTCCTTTTTTTTTGTGGTATGGTATGATTTTTTTTCTCTGTGACTTTAATGGCCAAAACTTTTGTTGTTACTATAGCTAGGGCCACCAATTTTTCTTCTCCAAGTTTATATATATATTCAAATCTAAGTCACGGTAAAAAATCACTCACCTCTTATTTCTCTAGTGTACCTATCACAGATAGTTGCTGACTCAGAATCCTAATACAGTTTCAAACCATTCGAGATAGCGATTTTTGCATATATATGGTTAAAGTCAGTCAGCGACAACCTCTCTTATCACTGTCTCCTCTCCTTGTCTCTGATGGAGAATGTCTATGACCATCTTCCTTAGTAATGGCTGTTCTCCTCGATCTTGTCTGTTCTTCATTTATCTGATTATTACACCATTGCAAAATAGTCTACTGATAATTTTCCCCAGAAAAACCAATACGAGGTCCAGTTCTTTTGAGCTGAAGGGAGCTCTAAACCATATCTATGTTTGTCTAGCATGGTGCTAATGCTATACCTATATGTAATGTTTCACTGTGCACTGTATAAAATCGATGAGGCTGGAGACACTCAGCAGGTACGTAGCCAGAAGAGTTCTCCTTTTCTTTCTTCTCTCTTTGTCAGTACTATTAGTATTATTAGCCTTGCTAGGAAACAAAACAATCAGTTTGCTCACTGTTTCACTGTGAAGTACAAACGACTACTTGCTAGGTCAGCCAGAGGGCACTTGCAGTCTGCATAAAACCAATCAGTCTCTTCAAATATGCAGGAATTAGGCCCTATTTAGTTCGTGAAAAGAATTTTTTGGTGTTACCTCGAATGTTTGACTGGATATCGGCCGAAGGGGTATTTAGACATAAATGAAAAAACGAATTTTCTAGCTCGTCTAGAAACTAAAAGATGAATCTTTTGATCCTAATTAATCCATCATTAGCACATGTGAGTTACTGTAGCACTTATGGCTAATCATGAACTAATTATACTTAAAAAATTTGTATCATAATTTTCCCTCTAATTGTGTAATTAGTTATTTTTATCTATATTTAATGCTCTATTTAATTAGGTGTCTAAAGATTAAATGCGATGTTTTTGAGAAAAAAAAGTTAAGAATTAAACAGGCCCTTAATACAAATGTGGCTGCCACAGTGTGTGCCTGATCACTGGCCAGCAGCGCTCAGCTTTTCATCAAGGAGAGAGAGAGATTCCATCAACTTTGACGGCCACGCCGCTAACGTGGGTGTTTGTTTCCACAGGGTTTCACTTATGGCGGAGGCCCTTCAAACCACTTCTGCGCGGAGCCACGATAATCAACAATTATCATGATAATCACTCAAAAACCGCACAAATTTAAATTTAAAAATTCAAACAAAATCGTGACGGTTTTGACCACCATATCGTGCGGTAACTCACGATTATCGCGCAGTTTGGTATGATTATCGCGGATACTTGCATATTGCGGTTTGGGACGATAATCGCGCGGTTTCAGATGATTATCGTGATGATATGACGATCGCGGTTTCAAGCGATAATCACGCGGTTTCAGCTAAAAACCGTGGCGATATAAGCGATAAGCGCGTGGTTTTAGCTAAAATATAGAGGTCGTTAGGCATCAAAATTAAAGGGAAAAATTAGAGAAAAATATGGTGAGACTTACATTAAAAAATAAACTATACCTGAGCAGTCGTATAGTAAAAATAAAAAATTTGGCATGACCTTTGCTAATAGTTCAAAATATTAGCAATTAAGAACACATATAACAATCCCAAATTCACAATTTATGGTATGAAATGAGCATGCATATTATAGGAAAGTCGGCAACCATAATATATTAATGTTCACAACAATAATTTAGTAATGGTCCCAATGATTAGAGGCTCAAGTCCACAACCATAACATAAAGTCTGTCATACAAACATAGTCAAGTACACTGGTCATAGAAACAAATGGGAAAGAGAGAGAGATTTTGAACCATTTTACCGTCGTGTTATTCTCCCTAGTGGGCCAAGTTGGGCCGGATGCGCTGTGCAAAGAAAAAACATATTTTTCTCCAATTAACTCAACTCAAGTCATCTTTTCTCAAAGGTATGAATGATACATTGAGTTTTTTTGAAAATTTTCTTCACATCTAAGCTCAATAAATACATATCTATCACCTTGCTTTTTTCTTAATTTTTCATCAAAATTTTTCAAATTTTTTGAATTTGAGCGGTTTTTCTCGGAGGAAACCGTCCAAAACTGTTATCGGTTCTCGGCGGAGCCCTCGATTATCACGATAATCGCCGTGATTATCGCGATAAGTGAAACCCTGGTTTCCCATCGATTTTTTAAGTCCCTGTCGAATCGAATATTTGGATACTAATTAGAAATATTAAATATAGACTATTAATAAAACTCACCTCATAATCTAGACTATTTCACGAGGCGAATCTATTGAGCCTAATTAGTTCATGATTAGCGAATGTGATGCTACAGTAAACATTTGCTAATCGTGGATTAATTAGGCTTACAAAATTTGTCTAATGAAATAGAGGTCGTTAGGCATCAAAATTAAAGGGAAAAATTAGAGAAAAATATGGTGAGACTTACATTAAAAAATAAACTATACCTGAGCAGTCGTGTAGTAAAAATAAAAAATTTGGCATGACCTTTGCTAATAGTTCAAAATATTAGCAATTAAAAACACATATAACAATCCCAAATTCACAATTTATGGTATGAAATGAGCATGCATATTATAGGAAAGTCGGCAACCATAATATATTAATGTTCACAACAATAATTTAGTAATAGTCCCAATGATCAGAGGCTCAAGTCCACAACCATAACATAAAGTCTGTCATACAAACATAGTCAAGTACACTGGTCATAGAAACAAATGGGAAAGGGAGAGAGATTTTGAACCATTTTACCGTCGTGTTATTCTCCCTAGTGGGCCAAGTTGGGCCGGATGCGCTGTGCAAAGAAAAAACATATTTTTCTCCAATTAACTCAACTCAAGTGGTTTTTTCTCAAAGGTATGAATGATACATTGAGTTTTTTTGAAAATTTTCTTCACATCTAAGCTCAATAAATACATATCTATCACCTTGCTTTTTTCTTAATTTTTCATCAAAATTTTTCAAATTTTTTGAATTCGAGCGGTTTTTCTCGGAGGAAACCGTCCAAAACCGTTATCAGTTCTCGGCGGAGCCCTCGATTATCACGATAATCGCCGTGATTATCGCGATAAGTGAAACCCTGGTTTCCCATCGATTTTTTAAGTCCATGTCGAATCGAATATTTGGATACTAATTAGAAATATTAAATATAGACTATTAATAAAACTCACCCCATAATCTAGACTATTTCACGAGGCGAATCTATTGAGCCTAATTAGTTCATGATTAGTGAATGTGATGCTACAGTAAACATTTGCTAATTGTGGATTAATTAGGCTTACAAAATTTGTCTAATGAAATAGCCTTTATCTATACAATTAGTTTTATTGTTAGTCTATATTTAATATTTCTAATTAACGTCTAAACATCCGATGTGACGAGTCACTTTAAAAGAATCCTTCGATCCCAACAGCCACAATCCGAAGATTGTGACCTTACAGCGAATATGTGAAGCAATCAGCGGAATGCAGATAGAGACTGGCTTTTTTCAGAGGTGCACAAGCTGATGACGATTTTATTTTATTTTTAAACTTTTTAATAAATAATTTTATTACTAAATCTTTAAGGAAAATATTTTTACTGTATGAACCTTTTGGCCACGCCATCATGGCAAAACGGCTTATCATGCCATTATCGATGACGTGGCAGCATTGTTCGTCACGCTATGCCACGCCGACTAGGCTACGTGGCAACTTGTTTTGGCTCACAATAAAGCTAGGGTCCTCATCGAGCAAGACTACGTTTGTCTTGCCATGCCACCAATACTGACGTAGCCAAAAGGTTTAATTTTGAAAAAAAATTGCCCGATGATTTAGTAATAAAATTACTTGCTAAAAATGTTTATTTAATAAAAAAATCCCATGATCAATCATTCGCTTCGTCAGCTGCCTAACCTCCTTTTGAGTTTTGACCAACAATTTTTTCCGACTTCAGTCAGGACTACCGAACTGTCAGCCTCGTCAGCTAGTCATCCAAAAAAAACAAAAGATATATCTATGTCTGTTTTTGTAACTGTAGATTAATCATAATGTCGAGATGCAATTAGTACATCATGATGACAGATGATCGACCATGTCATGCTGAGTGCAGCCCAGAGTAATCCAAAATCAGTTTTTGGACTTCCATTTCATGGGTACACAAAGCATTCCTTAGATTTTTCGCTTCAAAAAAATAAATCATTCAGATTCAGCTGCTAAATACATTATTGCACCCATCTGGTGATGCAGGTAAAACCATAAAAATGTTGGAAGGTAAGCTAAATATGAGCCCAATGATCTTCACCAAATTCAGCAATAAAAAGAAAACCAAACTGGATCAAGCAAGTTCACCGAAGGTCCCTCAACTTAACAACAAATCTATCTGTAGTCCCTTAACCCTAAAACCAGAAATGTATACCCCTAAACTCGCATAAACCGTTTAAATAAAGTCCACTGGCAGTATTGACACTATATTTGACCGGTTTCGCTGATGTGGCGCAAGGTAGACCCCACCTGTCAGTAGCTTGATTTTATCCTCTTTTCCTTTATATTCCTTCTCCCCCGTTGTGTCCTCTCCCTCTTCTTTCTCTCTTCGCAGGGGGCGGCGGCGGCTGGAGGGGTTGCGCGCGGGCGGCGGCGATGGTTAGGGCCGGTAGCCAGCGGCGCAAGACGCGATGCACGGCGACTTGGAGCAGGTGCTCGGCACCTAGGCACGCCGCGACATCTGTGCCATTGCCGCTAGCGGCAACGACACCGAGTCCTGCTGCGACATCAACGACGTCTACGTCGACGCCGCCGAGGACGAGCTCTTTCGCCTCACCACCAAGGAAGGACAGCTCACCGTCGAGCGCGAGAAGGTCAAGATCGAGACCCAGCCCTTCTCCCCCGTCGTCAATTTGAGCAGGACCCCGTCCAGAACTCCAGATCCTGGATGCCCTCCTCCCGCTCTACCTCAATAGCCAGATCCTCCACGTCCTCCAGGAGTCCCTCGCCAGCGAGCTCGCCGCCAGGATAAGCGCCATGAGCAACGCTACTGAGGTCATTGTCGTTGCTTGTCTATGTCTGTAATTTCTATGATTAGCAAGCAAAAAAGAAAAAAAAAATGATCGATCCTATCGATGTAATTCTCAATCGCGAGATACATAAGATTTCAATTCAGCATGCCAAATGTACCAGCAGAGTGCTGTGTCTTTGCAATTAATCCCCACTTGCCTTTTCCAGATCGCCGCATGCAATTTCTTCGTTTCTTGGTAGAAATGGTGATGCACACACACTGGTTCTGGTACAAGATCTTACATCTGTTTTTTTTACATCTCCAAACAGGTAACTGTAATCGATTAGACTAGATAAACAAAGTTTCTACGCCCATGCCCCTAGCTGCCCGCCCCCCTGCGAACTGAGGAAGAAGAGAGAGAGGAGAGCTAGGAGGGAAGAAGAAAACGGCTGACAAGTTGGGTCCACCTTATGCCACGTCAGTAAAACCAGTCAAATATAGAGTCAATACTGCCTGGTGATCTTATTTGAACGGTTAAGATGAGTTTAAGGGTATACATATCTGGTTTTGGGGTTGAGTGACCCCAAACAGATTTGGTGTTAAGGAATATTGAACTTTTTCCATCAAACAATGTGCAGAGCCCACGGGCCGCGAGCAACGCGATTTTGTCATTAACAATGATGCGGCCCAACTTATACATGGGCCGGATTGGGATCTGGGCCCACCCAACCAGTAATGCGGCCCAATCCAGTGAGGTGCAGGATGGCTTCGCGTTTGGCTCCACCCCCCACCTCTGTCTCTCTCTCGCCTCCGGCACCCCCTGCCGCCGTGCCGCGCGTCCGCCGCCGGCATCCACCGGTCGTCCCCACCGCATCCGCCTCGATTTCTTCCTCACGACCCCGCCTCCGTGGGTGGGACCTGATCCAACCCCCCCCCCCCTACCCGTTCATGAACAGCTCTGCTAGCTCCCGTCGTATCGCCGGAGCGGGGGAAGGAGGGAAGGCAAGTCAGAGAGCAACGGTGGATCAGAGAGCAAGACGCACGCCAGGAAGCTCCTGGATCCTCACCGTCATGTCCCGAGCAGCCCGGCGGCGGTGCGACGCAATCTGAAGATGGTGACTGGCTTTATTCAGAGGTGCGCAAGCTTGATGATCAATCAGCCTTCCTTTGTCTAATCAATCATTCTCGTCGTCACTTGCCTAGATTAATTTTACCTAAAAATTGGTTCGCAAACTAATCGTTGTGCTTGTGCCGAGATGTAATCAGTGCACTGGTCAACTGGACATCCAATTATTTTGGGCTTTCATTTTTATGAGTAGAAAGGCATGACAGTATGACACTACATAGTTAATGATCCATTAGCAAGTGTTAAATATTGTTGCAGCTACAAATTTGTTGTTAAGAAACAGCAACAATCCCTCTTCCGCTCCTAACTAGCTAGGCATCTGGTGCCGGTGGGAGCACCATAAAAGGCTCGAAAGTAAATATGAGTCCAATGAGCTCCACCAAATTCAGCATCAAGAACACCACTTGATCACCTGCAGGGTTTAGGAAAGCCAAACTGTATCAGATTTTCCTTTTTTTATGATCATTTACTACAGTATCAATCCAGGGAAACCTATCGTTAACGAAATAAAATAGGATAAGGCATAAGGTTATGTACAGTAAACCAAAAGATATGGTAATTTACTAGGCCAAACAAATTGAATGATGACTTCAAATAGATAGCTTACCTGGAAAGAGCATGGCATCTTGACGTTTTTGTGCCCATGAGAATCTGAATTCAAAATTGAATATTGATCACTAAGTTCTAAATTAAGTGACATGTTTTTTAATCGTTTAAGAAACAGTATGTCTAGATCATGAACTATATTTATGAAAAATGTGATAAGAGGTGGTACTCACAGAACACCTGCCCCTACTGGAGCAACCGCCTTGAAAAATGACATAGCAGTTGTTGACACACCATTTGCAGTGCCTCTTTGTTCTTGAAGCTGACATTAAATTGCAAAGTCAGTAAAGAATTTACTTAAATATGAACATGCAATCACAACACATGCATTCACTTGATTTTTATGCGTACCACAGCATTATTCTGTAAAAGGCAAATTCCTGTGCTTATAGTAATCTGCACAAGTCATACAATATAAAGATTAGAGCTAAAGACTTGGATACTAGTGGAAGTATAATAATGTCCCTACTTTAGTTACTCTTAAATCCCTGAAAATGGTACTTTATCCAAGAACCCTGGCTTATCTTCCCCAAGTAGTTACTGTTAAATTTGCCATATTGTAGACTGAGATCTTCATAATCTCAGAGCAACAGATATATTTCTACCTTTTGAAATATTACTGATGTGCCTATTATCTTACAAATGGTGTGGTTGGATACACATGTAGTCCCCTCTTTTTTTAAAAAAAAAAAATTGACACCGCTGACTTTTGAATCTATGTTTGATCATTCGTTTTATTTAAATTTTTTGTGCATATATGCAAAATTATAAATAATGCTTAAACTTAAAGTATCTTTGATGATAAAACAAATCACAACAAAATAATCGTTATGTAGATTTTTTGAATAAGATGAGTGGTCAAATATAGATCGAAAAGTGAATGGTGCCAAATTAAAAAAAAACAGATGGAGTATATATTTAAACTTTGAAGAAAGAACAAACTTAGGAAATGCTTACTGCAAGAACACTTTTCATCATTGCCGCAGAATAAAACGCAAAGGAAAGTTTGGTGCCAGATAGGTTTGTCATAAAGGGATAAGTTGAAAGAATAAGTATAGATAGAGCCTGCAATGTCAGTTAAAAATATGAGTGATAACCATGAAATGATTATTTATATTTCTTGAAGTTATGATTAGAGACTACTCACAGAAGCAATTCGTAATGACATGATTGGTCCAAGAAATTTGTGAACCCAATGGTAAATAATAAGCTGATATGCTAGAAGACTGGCACCTGAAACAAAGAGACATGAAGTATAATTATTTAACAAATTTATGCAATGATGTGAGAACATGCATCTTTAAAGTCTCATGAATAGTTGAGAACATAGGAAATTTTTGTGTATGAGTGGGAGGGAGATGGCAATATACCTGCAACAGCAAGAACCCCACCAATATCCTCAGTCGAAAAGCTAAGGCCACCATATTTTCTATCACTCACAGCCCACAGGGATAGTATCTAGTATATAATATTGTTAGCAGTATTAATTTTTATTTAGAAACATTGAGTTATATGAATTGTTAAGCAAGTGGTCGATATTAGTTTGTGAAACATGATAATAAACTGAGTGGTAGAGATAGATTAATTTGACCGTGACAAGCAAAAGAGAAGATAACATGATTATTTACCTCACTGTATGCTGTGTCATGAAGACCAAAGAAACAATATGAAATCATAGTAGACATCCATGGCCAATTCTGAAACAAACTCTTCTTACGAGGAGAATCCCCATAAGCCTGCTGTAGTGACAACCCTTTGATTCTTTTTATGTCCTTATGAAGAAATTCATGTCTATGTATAGTCTCCTGCCAGATCCATTTGTAAAACAAAACTACATTAATACCAAAACTAGAAAACAAACATATGCACTAGGCTCATAGCAGTTGGGACTGAAGTTATTTTTTTTTTCAGTATTAGTATATATAAATCAAGAGAAACATATTTTCTAGAAAAGGTGCGTCTTAATCTTTTTTAATGAAACTTATGTTGTATAGTTTTGTTTATTTATCCTATTTGTTCATTATTTTGTATAGATGCATTTCTTGGAATAGAAAATTTAATTAGACCACAGAAAATGGCCAAGTGCAACAAACGTTAGAATTTCCTTAAGAAGCATTGGGAATTTGCTCAAGAAACATTGGGGGAACGACATTTAAGTGAATTTTACATACCGGAAGCCAAATACAACTTATTAGGACAATAGCAGCAAAAAATGATACACCAAGGCAAGGTAAGAGATATGGGAATCTGCAAAATGTGATAAAATTAGATCAGGATATTTAGTAGTCACGGCATTAATTGCAAGCAGTTCGGACTATATATATTGCTCCAGTATGACATACCTCCCAAAAATTGACTCCCTAGAAAATACATGTGGATATTTTTCAACAGGCTGAAAAAGGAATCAGAATGAAGTAAGAAAATGAAAGGAAATCATTCCTCCTCCTTTTTTGTTTACATGGAAATTATTACCTGTGCAAGGTAGCCTCCCAGAGCTGGACCAACAATAAGACCCAAACCCCATGCTGTGCTAACCTATAACCAAAATAAATCAACAGCTTTATAGCGGCATTGAAAGGGTTGTGGAAAACAATGGGGGGAAACAGGATAGTTGCTTGTCAGATTACAATGGAGAGTCCAAGAGCTTGATGTTCAGTTTGGCAGACTTCAATAGAATAAGCCTGTAATGGTTGATGAAAACTATGTTATTAATAACTCCCTCTTAGGCACATGATAATTTCAGAGAACTTAATGTTGAAATTGTCACTTGGAAGACTTTTAAGTACCTTTATTGGCGCAAGTAAACCATTTAGAGCACCTAGAACAAATCTTGTGGTAAGTGCCATCCAATACTTTGTACTTAACCCAAACAGTGTGTTAAATATGACCCTGCAGTACACATATGGAAAGCTAAGTATGACCATAAAGTTACTGATAGAAATGCTGTTTGAACTGAATTTTGACTTACACAGACAAGATTGAAAAAACAATGACAGGCTTTCTTCCTATACGATCTGCCACAACACCCCAAAAAATCGCGGCAAAGGATCTACCAACCATGTATGAAGCACCTTCATTTCAAATCACCAATAAATGGATATTCAAAGTTCGCACATATTTAAATTGCGTTTGTCACAGGTCACCATAATTCTTTTTTGTAAATATTGTGAATGGATGTGGGAAACTATACCAAGAAATCCAGCATAATACCCAATGTCCTCTCTTTGTGCTACTTGCAGATCCCTTATCTATGAAAACAGAGATGTCTGAATAAGCTGGACTATTCAATATGTGAAAAGTGGATCATTGAGATGCCAGGAGAGATCCTGATCAAGAGAACTATGATGCAGGCGCTCCCTTTATATGTGCTACATAGATTTGAAGGTGATTGTTTGATGTACGATGTGAAAGTGTGTCTGAAATTCAATGGAGGATTTTTTTTCCCCTGTCAAACCAGAGACCGGACCATTCAGTCCAGCTTTTATATAAGGCAAAACAGTGAAGGTTATTAGTTGGAATGTCCTATGAGAAAGTTCTGCCAAATGGTATTGTTATAGGGAAATGTGTGATCCGTTCTAGTTGGTCAATGGTTCAGATTTCAGAATGAAACTAGGAATGAGGCAAAGCAGTGTTCTCCAAGCTGGGGTAAACGTCAGTGGGTAAAGCAGGGAAGCAATGTGATACTGTAGTTGAAGATGCATGATGAATTAATTAAGTGAAGAAAGTAAATATTACATGCTTACCATGAAGTAAAGGAAAGGGAAGAGGCACGTGATTGGTAAAGCTGCAATTAAAAGACACGAAGAAACAGATCAGGAACGAGATGTGAAGCTAGCATAGGGAACAAACACATTAATCCAAACTGTTGGTACTCCATAAGGCTGGGAAAAAAGTTTGGGCTCGTGAGCTCGGCTTGGCTCGGTAAAGCTTGGCTTGGCTCGGTAGCTAAACGAGCCCGAGCCAGCTCGCAAGCCGCTCGTTTGGCTTGTCAAGCCGTTTAAAATATGGTTTGGGCTATCTGCCCCATTAACTGGTCCGTCTAAATTTGTAAACCCCAGGTACTCCTGGGACCTGGCTGTCTGTCTCTCTCTAAGTCTCTGTCGCAGGCACTCACATGGATTCGAGGCCCTACTCCTTATTTGTTAACTTTAATCTGAAAAGTGTTCAGGACAAGAAAGCATGTGCTTACTCCTACAGCTGTTGGTGGTTACTTATGCTATCGACCTCCAATATTAATATGATATACTACATGGTTACTTAGGTGCATGGCGCTGGAATAGATCTCAGATATACTTAATTGATTTACATGCATGCTTTGAGCTTAAATTTAAGCAATGTATGGTCTTATAGTATAATTAGCCTAAAATGCAATGGTGTTATAGTACCTCCGTCCCTAAACGTTTGACGCCGTTGACTTTTTATACACATTTGACTATTCGTCTTATTTAATTTTTTTTGTCAAATATGTAAAGCTATATATGTGTATAAAAGTATATTTAACAATAAATACAATGATATAAAAGTAATTAATAACTATGTAAATTTTTTAAATAAGACAAAGAGTCAAACATGTATAAAAAGTTAACGGCGTCTGGACAGCGGAAGTATTTATTCAACGTGGTGCTCAAGATTTGTCAAGAAGTGAGCAGTTTGGAATTTGTATTGGAGGGTGCTAGTGATGCTCTTCTTTTTGTCAAGTACCAGAAGAGCATCTCAGTTTACTTTTTATTCCCTATTAGGTGGAGATCCAAGTAGCGACCTGCCTTTTTGTGTTTTGTCAGTCTTGTACTATACCGTGATTGATGCCCAGTGGCCAAGGATGATCAAACGAGTATACTCCCTCTATTCATAAATATTTGACGTTTAGAATAAGATTTGATTAACTTTTCTATCAATTTTATGTTAGAATAAGTTTAGAAGATATAATAAGTTTATGAGGATGCAATAATACTTTTTAAGGCCAGTTTATGCATAATTTTCCTTCTTTTAAAATTAATTATTTGAAAAACTATTGATGATCAAAGTTTTAAAATAATCATATTTTATCCCAAATGTCAAATATTTATGATCAAAGGAGTGTGGTACTACATGCATGTGTTTACGTTGAGGCATGTTGGATAATATGTACTCAAATCAATGCACTGTGCATAAGGATGATAATGATACGGATGAATATGCATGAACATCAACGTTAACGATGATTCGCCTTTCTACGGGTGATGGTTCGGGTGTTTAAAGAAAAAGTCAAACGGTATATTTGCAAATAAAAAATAGTTTATGAGTAAAAATTTTATGTACGCATGTTAACAATCTAAAAGCCATAAACCGGAAAAAAAAACTTTGGTAAAAAAACCCCTAAAATTAACTCTAAATTTAATGTTGAAAATTCAAAATTTGGTTTATAAGCATAAGCGAAAAGCCGATGGCGCTAGTTTAGTACTTTGCAGTGTTGCGGATGCAGTAAAGATGAGATTTAAAGATGTGTTGCGCATGCAGTAGAGACGAGATTTTAGGATGGATGCGGATGTAACAAGAACTAATAAGAAGTGCGAGGACCATGCAGCTACTAGCGAAAAATACATGGATGATGGTAGAAGATTACACGAGGCGAGTGTGGTGACGGCGACGAAGAAGAGCTCCACGTAGGGGATCCGCCCTCCGCGCCTCGCCTTCCTCCGCTCCTGCACGCACCCCGGGCACCTCATCATCTCCTCCTCCGTCGCCGCCGCCGGCAGCAGCGGCGCCGCCGCCTCCTCGCTGCTGCCCATCATCTGTTTCGCTTGATCTTTTTGTTTCAGCAACCTACCGCAAAGCCATCATCTCTCTGCTTCACTATATAGGTTAATATGTGCTATCTTAGTTTGTTTGAATGCCAAGTACACACTGCTTTACAAGACGTCCGATCTGGAATCGACGGTCAGGATCGACTCCAGCTTGGATGCATGTTTCTGCATCTTACTGGGCCGGGACACTTTTTCTTTAAGAGTTTTGGGACACCATAAAAATTACTCGCTCACTCTGGCTCTAAATATTTAACGTCGTTAATTTTTTTATACCCACATCGTTAATTCTTTTATGCACGTTTAACTATTCGTTTTATTTAAAAATTTTACATAATTATTAATTATTTTTATATTATTTCATTTATTATTAAATATACTTTTATATGTGTATATATATAGCTTTACATATTTTAAAAAAATTTAAATAAAACGAACGGTCAAATATATGTCAAAAAGTCAACGGTGTCAAATATTTAAACAGAGATAGAGTAATTAAAAAGGAGCAAAATAATAGCGATGCAGTACTCCAGATATAAAGAGTTTTACAATACTTTGTTTTTTTTAGATTGGAAGCTTTATTAGAACTAAGTAACTAGTACATAACTAAGATGCACATAGCGGATTACAGTACTTAGTTACAATGTCATGGGAGTCGGCATGTGAGCTAGACATGAAAAAGCTAACCATTGATTTGGCCACCATTTACACCAACTATATATATTCCTTCCATTATACAAGCATCTATGGCACATACTATACAAGCATCAGGAATGATCAACCCTCCCTTGTGTTGCTCCTGCGACTCCACATGAACATTATGAAAGGCATGCTTATGCCTTCGCCACTCAGCCGGGTGCAGGGCTCATGAATTACCAACATCTGAAGAATCTAAATCTGTGCTAGTATAACTGAATATCTAATTTGTATCTTGCTGTTCTGGAAAGGCCAGAAAGGGTTTGAAAGTGAGGATAAGTCCGAGGAACTCAAAGACGTTCAGAAGAAAGAACACCATCTGATCACCTGTATGAGCGGAAGAAATTTAGACAAGGGTAAATTATACAAGATCTCTACTATTCTAAAACTCAAATATTTCGCATCATTCAGATTTTACTCAAGAAGATAACAGATTTTGCTTTGCCAGAAAGGAATGAAAGGCATGCCATGCAAAATTTTACACAAGATAACGAATTTTACCAGGAAGGAAGGAGGCGTCCTGGCGTTTTTGTGCCCACGAAAACCTGCATCAACAAGAATTAATGTGGGATGGTACCGAAAAAAATTCCTTATAATTTTAAAAGTTATTGGAATATATCCTAGTTCAGAGGCAATTTTGCATCACCTCACTAAAACATGTGACTATAGTACTATACTGACAGTTGTTCATGACTTCATGGCACTCCTGGACCATATTATAATAATAACAGTATAATGAATAAATTCTTCTTTTTATGGAACACAATGCCTGGCATTGATTATAATTTATAAGGTCCTTCAGAAAAGGTCTGTGCGGAATTCATGATTGATGGAGAAGACATCTTCATTAGATACAGTATCAAGGGACCACTAGTAAATCCAACATACTTTATGCCCTTCATAGCTTCAAACATATTTCAGTTAAATATACTAACCAAGAGTTTTTTTTTTAAATGAAAGTACACTCGTAAAAAAATTCACATAGCTATAATAAAGTACACTCACACAATGCCTGCCCCTGCTGGAGCCACTGCCTTGAAAAGGGACATTCCTGTCATTGCCAAGCCATTGGCAGCCCCTCGTTGGTCTTGAGGCTGTTAGTAGTTTTGTGATCATCTATCAATGGAAATTTTGTATAAAGTGGTGTTGAAATCAACCATTATTTTGATTACGTACCACAGCATTATTTTGTAGGATGAAACATCCTGTAATGATGGTAACCTATTATAGTATAGCATAGGAAACTATTAGAACATAGTATAACAAAACTCTATCTATATATTAATATAAGACAAAATTATATTACAGTGATAAATACCAGAGACGAATAATTATATATGTACTATCTTGTCTTGTATTATTATAATCAACTCCATGTTCACCAGAAAAAGGTCAGATTGGATAACAATAAGTGTATATCATATTTATCTTATCTGTCATCAGACTTGGCAAATTGCAGGTTTTATAAAATATCAAACCTACCATTTTTGCAGACTTGGTTCTGAAAATCATGCGTTTAGATTCCTAAAATTTGAGATGGAAATGTACTCACAGAAAGATTATTTTTTATAACTGATGCAATGTTCAGTACGGTTGATAGTCCAGGTCCTGATAGGTATGTCATATATGGGTATGTGAATAGAATAGGTATGCACGCAATCTGCAATATGAAGAACAGTAGGTAAGAGTTGAAGAACGAATAGAAATAGATACATTTCAACAACACAATGGGAACTCTTACTCACAGCTGCAATTCGAGAAGCCTTAATATGTCCTAGAACCTTATTAATGCGAGGATAAATGAAGAGTTGATACACAAGAAGACTGGCACCTGAAATAGAATTTCTATTACAAATAACAGAAAGTTGAGCCACAAAAATGTTTCTAGATATAGAATTTGAATATTTTATGATTCTATCTGGCTTGCAAACACCTGCTAATAGCACTTTCTGCATATTGGTCCTTAAACTGGATACTATCATAATGTTGTAAATGGTACTTCAGGAAATATGAACAGAAAAATAAAGTTGAGTAATAACTGAATTATTGCAAGCCTTACAATATCTTGTCCTTGTTACCGGCTGTACCTATACCGTTTAATACATGTATTATGTGTAAACCTCACTGGGTTGTACCTCTTACCAGTCCTGCTGTGAAAAAGTAAATTGACAAAAGTCACCTGTTTACATGTGGTGCTCAACCAAAAACTACACTTACAAATTTTGCATTACCAAACTTTCGTTCACTCTGGACACAGCCAGGGCCCAACTACAACTAGAACTCCTTTTTTACCTTCTTGGTGAATCGGTGGCAAAGGCGATATTCATCTATTACTTACTTACATGAAAATCAAAAGCACAATTCCATATCCGTTTTTGTTGACCAGAAACCATTAGGCACATGTTACTCCTAACTAGTGTTTTCTTGCCAGATAGTCATATAAACTACCTAACCCACAGAATCAAAGTTAAAATTTTCCATATTAATGTATAAGCATTTTTTTTACATGGAAGAACATGAAATTCAGGTATAAGCCTAGAGTTGCTCATAAATCAGTTTCCAGTTGGTTTTATCTAAGCTCAAGTCTTTTTCAGTTTTGGCACCACAGTTTAACTGTCTTTGTCTAGGAAGAAAGTACAAGAAAATATAGACATCATTTTCTGCAGGATATTATCACTAATAGCACTGGTAAAGGCACAAGAAAATGTTACCCGTGATTGCAAGCACTTGACCCACATCCTCAGATGACAAACTCAGCCCACCGTACTTCCTGTCACTTTCTGCCCATAGAGAGAATATCTGAAGTTGATCCCACATAATGTTAGTACTAAAATTATAGGTTAAAATTTATTTTAAACAAGTAATGCAGAATCTAGCAGAATATGCAGAACGTGGCACTAGAAGTCTGTGTTACAGAGAAGGATAAATCTAAAACCAATAGAACTACAGAAGCTGCTTATAAACTGTAGAAAGTCTAACAGAAAACTGTCCGGTCTGTTTCACCAGTGACTGATACAAGTTGATTATTTTGTGCTAAATGCATTTTGATGTACAAGTTATTTTGAAGGAAATGTTTCATATTGCATCATCTGTAACTACAAATAATATATTTATTACATCATCTGTACATTTTCTTATTATAATTGTAAACTTGTATATTTATGGCCTGATACATTCCAATAGAAAATCATGATGTACACCAAATGTTGTCTGCTGAAATGCATAGCTACTCGAGTGTCAATTGAGTGTAAACCGCAGGATCTAACAGTTTATATGCAAAGAAGTAGCAAACTCTCCATACATGATAGCAAGAAGCCAAGAGCAATACCTCTGTATAAGCCATATCGTGAAAGGAAAAGACACAGTAGAGAATTATGGATGACATCAATGGCCAATTACTCAATAAGCTCTTCTTGTTGTTCAATGTACCATTTTGCTCAGCCTTTCCTTTCAGATCAATAAAATCGCTCTCCAAAGATTCAACGGTTTCATATCTATTTACATCAGCTTTATGCTTGTGTAATGTCTCCTAAAATACATTTTAAGATACTTTACAACCATATATAATGTATCAAACAACCTATAGACAATGAGTGAAATAACCCAAGAAGTATCCACATATTCAAATCAAATATAAATTTGGATTAAACATTACTCCCTCCAATTTTTAATGTTTGATGCCATTCACTTTTATATATTTAGTTGACCACTCTTTTTATTCAAAATTTTTGTGCAAATATGCAAAATTGTAAGTCATGCATAAAACTCATTTAATGATAAAACAAATCATAACAGAAAAAATAATAATTAAGTAATTTTTTTAATAAGAAAAATGGCCAGATATAGATCCAAAAGTATCTACATC
The DNA here is from genome assembly GCF_000231095.2 of Oryza brachyantha. Classification (NCBI taxonomy): domain Eukaryota; kingdom Viridiplantae; phylum Streptophyta; class Magnoliopsida; order Poales; family Poaceae; genus Oryza; species Oryza brachyantha. The sequence goes on from NC_023174.2 coordinate 1,353,920, forward strand.
AGAATAGTAATTGAGTTTGGTTGCTAACCGTGCTACAAAACATATACTCATTCAGTTTTAGAATGCAAGACTTTCTAGCATTGCTTAGATTCATATATATGCTAATGAATTTAGACATATATACAAATAATGTCCATCGATCAATGGATAAATCTAGGCAAATCTAGAAGGTCTTAAAATATGAAACGAAGGGAGTACTAACATTTTTTTTTTCAGATTGAACTATCGAATGTAACTAAATATGCGTCAATTACAACTATTTGCATATTTTGTGAAGTTAACAGCAGTAGCATCTGACTTACCGGCATCCATATGCAGCCTACGAGAACAACAGCAGCAAAGACTGATATGCATAAGCATGGTAAGAAATATGGGAACCTGAGTTTTTCAACAAAAGTAAGTATTCTATAAATGAATCATCAAAAGACATTCTGTTGGCTCACACAAAGAATACCTTGCAAAGAGTGAGTCAGGTGAAAAGACATTTGGAAAATTCTCTGCAGGCTGCCATAAAATAAAGCATATTAAATTTCTTACTATTAGACTAACAATGTTTAGTTCTCTAAGAGTAGGTACAATAGCAGGCTATAAGACAACTATAAACATATTTTAAGAAGATAAAAGTGGAGAGAGAAGACGAGTGGGCTATTAATTTGTAGCCAGCTACAGCACAGACTCCAATACACAATGTGTGTATGACATGTAGGACATGATGGTATATGTTTTGTAGGTAGCTACTGCATGAGTTGGCTATTAGATTAGCTATAGGTGAGTTGGAGCTAATAGTTGGCTATACTATTGAACTTGCTCTAATGCATACCTGTGAAAGGTAGCCTCCAAGAGCTGGGCCAATGATGAGACCTATTCCCCATGCTGTGCTAACCTAAATTCAAGAAAACAAGTTTCAAAATCAACATAATGTAAATAAAAATAATTAATAGCACAACAATGTGGCACTGTATTTACAAGTGACAACGCAAGAGCTTCATGTTCAGGTCGGCAAACTTCAATAGCATAAGCCTGAAAAGGGAAAATATAGATTGATCAACTACCAGGTACAACAACAAAAAGAAACAACTTTCCAAATTTACCATACCTTTATTGGCCCAAGCAAACCATTTAAAGCACCAAGAAGAAATCTCGTAGCTATTGCCATCGAATAGGTGACACTAAGCCCAAATAAAGTATTAAAGATGACCCTGATAACAAGAAGTTAGTTAGAAACAGACCAATAAACAAAGTCATGCCAAATATCAACTATCAACTATTATTTCATATGCAGAGGAAAAACATTACTCACACGGCGAAAATGCCAAACACAACAACTGGTTTCCTCCCAATACGATCTGCTGCGATCCCCCAAGCAGTTGAAGTCAAACATCGGCCAAACATAAAAGAAGCACCTAGACACCAGTAAATAAGGAAATCATCATATGTGCCAGTCAAGGTGGGTACACTACTCATAGGCTTCAGACTTGATCATAAATTTTGGATGAGGTTCATGAGAATTATACCCACAAAGCCAGCATAGAACCCAATGTCTTCTGTTCTTTTTGCAACATGCAAGTCTCTTATCTGTGTAATAAGACATGTCTTTAAGACTTAATAGCTAGAGTAAAGAAGTTAAGACATGCATATGTTCCCAGATATGGAAAAAAAAGGAGATAAATTACTACAATAAAAAATAGATTTAGCCATCAATAAGAAATGAAAATAGACATACCATGAAGTACAAGAAAGGGAACAATGATGATATCGGTAAAGCTGAAAAGCACAGGAGCGAAATTAGAAATATTGACTGTGCACCCAAAAAAACATGTAAAAAAGGATATGACGGGAACTGTGGCTACACTAAAAACTAAAAACATTTAAAATTTTGTAGATACATAAGTAGTAATGATAATTATGCAATGCTGATAACAGGGGACCACTTGAGAACTTCTCTAAAAACACAATAAAAGATGCTGGTAAGAACAGGGATAGTAAAATGTTATTATGGCTTGAAAACGATAGTGCCACTGCCAGTTGCACTTCAAATGAAGAAATGGAGAAAATTTGAAGTGCTAAATGCTTCTCATATTTCGAATGTTCCATGAATGATTTTTTTTAAGCAATACTCTCCAGGAAACAAGACAGTCCTCAATATCCTCAACACCAGATAGAAAATGATGTTCAAGTAGGTTAATTAATTGCTTGCTCCACTGTTGTAGAAGAGAAAGACTACTGTTCAGCTTCAGCACAACCATGATGAAGGATCTCATGCAGAACAGCTTATGGAACCTCACCCCTAAACATGTGCATGATTACAGCTAGCTAGATAGGGCACGTGGGAAACAAGTCATGCATCTATTCCAAGATGGTAGTTGCTGATTTCTCCAAAACAAATAGTCTTTATCTGTGCTCATTTGGAGTGGTATATAAACCTCTATTGAACAAGCATTACATCATTCAGGGAAATAAGTTAAGGTCATTTTTACAAATAAATATTGAACTGTAGACTGTAGGCTATCTAATCTAACACTGGTCTATGACATTTCAGTATATGCTTCTGCTGACTGTTGACTCTTTAGATAGAAGCCATGTACTGTTGTCATAAAATTTTCAGCAAATGAGGAAACACACATGAATGGCAAAGAACCTAAAAGGTGTGTAATCTCTAAATCAGTATCACCAACAGTCCCATCATTTGGAGATCCTATCAATGAAATTTGGTTGGACTATGACAGATTACAGGAATTAATTATGTGCCCAATAAGGTCTGGACAACTGGTACTATGATGTTACATGAATTAATTATGTGCCCAATAAGGTCTGGACAACTGGTACTACGATGTTGCATGAATTAATTATGTGCCCAATAAGGTCTGGACAACTGGTACTATGATGTTACATGAATTAATTATGTTTTCTAATACTTTTCACATTGTGACATCCCTCAAACAGTAAATTATTAGTTAACATAATAGACCCCCAGCAACAAACATGTCACATGAACCAGCACATGGCATTACAAGTTTGCAAGCTTTAACATCCACCAGCCATCCGTGATGACCATGTGGTTGATATATGCAGTAAGTAGAGTTGGCGAATCCCATTGTAGTTGACAATTGCAAGCACTAAGCAGCACCGAAAATGAGGCAGTTAATTGTCTAGTTAAACAGCAACATCATGTCATGGTGTCAACATCCCCCCTTATCACCGAAATCTTGCTGAGGCAATTGATTTTCTTCTATTGCTCCTGTTAATCTGTTATAGCGATTGCCCCACAGGAACAAAATAGTCGCAGCTAACATAATTGAACACCGACCAAACCCATTTGAAACAAATACAATACATGAGACATTGCTGTAAGAAAAACACGTGTTCTCCTGTTCCTACAGTATGCTAGCAAGATTCCCTATGTTGGCGAGACAGTTTGCTATTTCATTCGTACATTGGAAAAAAGAAAAGAAATCTTCCTATGTAACCGTGGGTTAGAAAAACAAGAACTTTTCTCAGAACTTGAGAGAGAGGTAATCAAGGTTGCAGAAAGGATGTTCCATACCGGCGGTGAGACAGATCATCCAGAGATAGAGGAACTCCTTGTAAGGCAATCCCCTGTAGAGCTCCTTCTTGCGGTCGTAGGCACAGCCGGGGCAACCCGGGTGGTTCTCCCCCTTGAGCAATGGCGCCTCCGCCTCCGCCTCCATCTCTCCCGGCGGGCAATGCGCCCCCACAGACTCCAACGGCGAGGAGGAGGAGGAGAGAATACCAATCAATCGCTACACGCAGCCAAGAACAGAGAGGCGCAGGGAGGCTCTTCGTCTTCCCCTCTTATCAATCGGCAGGAGGCCAAACGGCAGGAGGCCAAGAATGGGCGTGCGCCGGCGGCGAGAGGACACCAAAGGCGGGTTCTTTGCCTCTCCAATCCAAAGAATGGTAGAGCGCGCGGCAAGAAGAGAAGAGGAAGGGGGCAACAAGAAGCAGAGGAGGAAGAGAAATCCAAAACGAAGTGAGCCGCTGTCGTTTTACGGCACGGGAAGGGCTTCCGGCGCCCAGGAATGAATGAACGAATGAATGTTTGTTTAGAGGAATAAGAACAAGCGGTCCAGATGGAGTTTGGATCCTCCCTCTATCTATGGAACTCATTTATCAACAGAAGGAGAAGAAAACAAAATACTGCTCCTTGCAACATCATTTAGGGTTTGCTTAGTTTCCAAAGAACATCGCATTGATTTTTTTTGACATTTAAATAGAGTATTAAATAACCTAATTGATCTATGATTAGCCATAAGTGCTACCACAGTAATCAATATGTGCAAATAATAGTTTAATTAGGCTCAAAAAATCCGTCCCACGGTTTTCAGCCGGACTGTGAAATTCGTTTTTTCATTCGTATTTAAAAACTTCTTACGAAATTTGGTACAACGTTTAATGTGACCATTTCCTAAAAAATTTTGCCACGTAAACAAAGGCTGGCAGACGCAGAGACGTGACAAAGGCCACTGTCGCTACCTGCTTGTCTGGCTTGGTTTCCAGTAGCATGACACATCCAACAACATGCAACAAATATTCATGCGATCCACAACCCTATACCTTTTTCACAAACTTGTTTTCCTCTGTATGTTTTTCATGGGTCTATTTACTTTATATACCAGTTTAAACAATCTATAAACAAGTTTATAAAAAGGGTTAAAATATATACAATCTTGTCTTTCGTTTTTACTTGTGCTTATAAGCCAAAATTAAAATTTTTAATCTTAAATTTAAAGTAGATTTTGAGATTTTTTATTATAGTTTATACAACCTTGACTTTGGATGACGAACATATATATAAAAGTTTTATTTATAAATTATTATTATTTTAAATATCGTTTGGTTTTTTTCTGAATAAACCAAACAATCCCCCCTTAAAATTCAGGTCCACGAGGAGTATCCTAGTATTTTCCCTACAAACTTCGAACTTTCGCACTGACTTCGTGATTCGACATTTTCAATTCATACATAGGCCCTTTTCTCTCTCATGAAATTTTCGGTTGTGGCTATTTGAGGACATAAACAATTGAATTAAGATTGAAATTTTAATTTAGAATGGTCCAATGAGGAATTTTTTAAATTTATTTTTACATAGAACATATTAGGAAGCATGTCCATGATAATAATGTGAAAAGAACCGGCCCATATGTTTATGCCGTACGTTCAGATCTGTACGTGTTTCTAATGCAATAGTATATTCGAAATGTGCACATATTTTTGGACTTCATCTCTTCTTTTTTCTAATTTTTTTCATGCACGCATTCACATCTCTACATTTCCCTACCAGGACCTTGACATATCGTCTCAGATAAGGCTAATGTCAAATTTTTACACCTTTAACTATGAATAATTTTGAAATATTTACTTCGGAAACATGGAGACAATATGTATAGCTTAATTTAAAAAGTATTTCTCCGTTCTATATGTTATACTTTCTTATCTTGTCTAGATTTACATGTGTGCTAAAATGGATGAATCTAGATAACCCTAGAAAGTCTTATAATATGTAACGGAGATAGCACTTTAGTAAAATCATAAATCATATGCTTTTTGATACTTTATATATATATATATATATAATAAAAGATAAGTTATTTTTTGAGACGTCTTTTTATCTAAAACAACAATGTTCATGGAAATGGAATGAGTACAAACGAAAATGCCACGTTCATCTTCAAATATTTGCTTGGAATTTCAGGATTGAAAAATATTCAGTGAGAATAGTGAAAATTTGACGAAAATGAAAGAAACACATGCATGTCTATAGGTTTCATACATCGTACTGCGTGATACGAAGCTCATGAGCCAAACAGACACAACAATTGGAAGGCTGGAGGTCGACATCACATATAGCTCCATGCATGTTTGGAAGCATGCATAATTCATTCACAATGACGTTACCTATAATCTATGTCCCAACTCAAGTATCCGGATTTTACACAGTTCTTTTAGAGTACAAATATTACAACGATTTGTGTAATATGAAATCCTCCTTTCAATATGGATCCTTTACGATACTGCTTCTGCATTGCTCACTAACATATGATTGTTATGTTTGACATTTTTGCCATTGGCAATTAATTATACATATATTTATGGCTATGTTTAATGTTATTTTATATATTTATTACAATTTTTTTGTGATTTATGATAAAATAAACAAAACTTATTAATATTTGGCTTGAAATAGTAGCCTTTTCGTGTTCACTCAAATTAAGAATAGTATAAATATATCTATTTTATATAATCTTAGATGTTTAAATATTTTCAAAATAAGTAGTAATATCAACATATTAATACAAAGTTAGATTCCATAAAATTATAATTAATTATCCGTATTCTAAATAACCGTTTGGCATCACCTCTCCGCCTTGTATTTCGTTTTCCGCAATATTGGGTAGTACAGCGACTTGCCAAAGTTCTAGAGGGTTAGAGCATCTCCAAGAAAGTTGCCAAATAACTCTCCAAGTTAAAATTTGGAGATTTAGACCAAAATTCATGCTCTAACAAATTGGCCCACCGGACGGCCAAGTCATCCGGCTGGCCAAACCACCCCTACCACTGACCAAATTTGGTCAGCCAAAAGGCACTTGTCTACGTGGGCCCCACGTATGGCCCACACACCGTACCAGTACTACTCTAGTACTACTACAAGAGCTCGCATGGCCATCGGGGAGCCGCTGCCAGGAAGGGTCGCCGCCAGGGAGGGTCGCCGCTGTCGGGGAGGGTCGCCGCCGCCATGTCCGAGACCGCCGGCTCGCCGCGGCAGATCTGGTCGTCGCCGCCGCACATCCGGGGTCGCCGACTCCACGCCGGCGTCGGGCCACGGGGCCTCCTCGCTGCCGCGCCTCCACGCCGGCGCCGGGCTGCGGGGCCTCCCAGCCGCCACGCCACCCCGCCTCCTTGTCGGGGCCGCCGTTGCCTCTGCCTCCGCATGGGAAGGAAAGAGGAGAGATAAAGAAAGAGAAAAGAGAGAGGGAGAGAAAGAGATTGAGGAAGATAATGACATATGGAGCCTAAATGTCATAGACTTGAAATAGAGAGAGTGGATGGAGATGTTGTTGGAGTAAAAAACGAATTTGAGTAGCCAAATGAAATGGGGAGTGACCAAATTGGTATTTGGAAAGTCAAATTTGGGCTGTAGAGATGCTCTTAGGATGCACGAATCTCGAAGCAAATGGTTCGGTCCGTATAGTTTTGTCGCATTGTCGATTTCGGATTCGGGGGGCATTAAACAGTAACGCATCTTCCCGATCAACATACTAGACATCTAAACAAGAAACAGAGAACTAAAAAGAGCATAGATGGCCGGAGAAATGTTCGAATCAAAATGGAGATCATGTGGTGTGGATCGATGATGATGCAAGAACACGTAGCTAGCTAGCTATAGGTACCTGTGCAGAGCGTGACGATCCAGACGAAGAGGAAGCTCCCGTAGGGGATGCCGGTGCTGCCGGCCTTCCGCCGCTCGACGGCGCATCCCGAGCACCCCTCAATGCAGTACCCCTCACCGGTGGTGGTCTTCTTCTCCAGCAGCGGCGCCGCCGCCGCCTGCCGCCGTTGCCGTCCATCCTCCTCATCCATCGATCAAATCACCAGCCGAGATATATCTCTTTCTCCGCTCTTCTTGCCCGGACGGATGGATGGATCTATGTACTCACTCCAATAACTATTCCGCCCTCTTTCTTAAATACTACTCCAATGCCTACTGCTTCTGCTTGCATATGGAGTATACAACTTCTAGTGTATTAAATTAATTTTGACTTATGGGTAGTTGAGATCGATAGATCGATGGAACTGTGCGGTGTGGTGGGGATTGACAAGACACTAAAAATCTGTAGAATAAATGGGCACGTGAGGCTCGCGCTTAATTGGCTGAGGCTGATGAGGTGGATTCTGTTGTGCTCCGTGGCGATCAAGTAGCCTAGCTAGGCTAGTTTTTAGAGAGCGCAGAAAACGCGGGAATGCCGGTCCGATGGGGAGGAAGACGACTTGAGACACGCTTTCCTTGTCCAAATTGATACTTATACGTACTAGGGGTATCATAATGCATAGGTCTAAATAGTGGTGAAAAAAAATTAGGTACTCTCTTTTTTGTTTTTCTCCGTAAATGTGACTCAATTTACGTAAATACTAATAAATCTATACGTACATGTAAATTATATTATATGTACTCCTTCCGTTTCATAATGTAAGACTTCCTAATCTCATATAGTTCATATAGATGCTAATGAATCTATATATATATCAATGATGAATTTAGATAAGGCTAGAAAGTCTTATAATATGAAACGAAGACAGTATCTATCAATAGATAAATCTAGACAAAGCTAAAAATAACTATAATATGAAACAAGGGATATGTTAATTACTCTATAAATATGAAAATTTAAATTCAATTTGTACAAACCGTAAATAAAATAAACTCTAAGTAGTATTCATACTTATAATCATATTTATTTTCTTTTATAACTTATATAGATTAAATTTAAACTTATACGTTTATAAAGCGATGAACCGCGTAATAATATATTCTATCGATTTTTCTAACTTTTGTTAGTGTGATGACACGTAGGAACAGAGGAAGCGTTCATTACAGGGATTAAACAATTTCCCCTAATCGAAGTCGGAATTGTCAGCTGCAAATGCTACAAACCTTATATGTACGTACGTCACAAAAATATTTAGATCAAGTTTATTAATCCATCAATAGTCAATTAAAATCATGTCGCTTCACATAAACTATTTGCTTACAAATTAAAACAACACTGAATAAATTAATCTTTTGAGCTGAAACCGACCGCAAGAATTAATTAGCCCCCTTCTGATCTTAAACCAGCCATTTCATTTGAGCAAAGAAAAAAGGTGCGTTGTTATTTGTTAGTAGACTAATAGCCACGTACTGCTACAATTAAGTATCAAACAGTAAACAAGGGTCCTGGCCTGTAGCAACAAATTGCAGTCCGCCAACTTAGTTAGTTCTTACGGCATCAGCTCATTCGTCAGTCAACTTAATTAGACAGGTTGTTGGTACTTCAATCAATTTACACTCACATTATAGCAGCTAATAATAGCCAACAAGCCGACGATAAGGGCATATTCAATGTTATAGCACATCATGAGCTCTATTCTATTTTAAGTCATGTCAGCTGTACAAAAAATATTCTCTCAAAATGACTCTTTATAATTATAGACTAATTAATTCTCCGTTCGTATTTCATCTGGTCAGTATCTCTGCTTAGAGTCAGTATACGTATAAAGTAAATTTTCTAGTTGTCTTCATATTTTATGCGCCAAGAGTCGATGTTTTGCTAACTTTATGTAAAACAACCCATTTTCTCTCTCATATCGTCTCTTTTCCACGTTAGTGAGCATGCAGCGATAGAGACAACAATGAGAGCCTTTTGTACGTGTCCTAAGACTCTTTGTATCATTTTCTTAGCCTACTCATATAGCAATTAGCTCTTTATCATTAATGCAGGACCTGATTGTCTCTCTCACATAGTTTCTTTGTTCTTGTGTTCGAGCCGGCTATAAACTTATAGGTTGCATTTCCTCTCTCTTTCCATCTCTTCTCCACCTCAGCATTTAACTGACTTATAGCTTACTATTATACTTGCTTTTACAGACAAAATAGATTTACTCAGGCCAATTGCCTCAGCCACGTGTCAAATTAAAGAAGATTAAACACATTTTTTAAACTAAATTCGTAATACTAAATTACATCACTTATAGTCTCGAGTTTTAATACTTTCGATACAATGTATTTTATATAGTTACAAATGGCATATGCATGCAAACGAATTACTCCCTTGGTCCACAAATCCTGGAATAAAAATACATATATACTGGAAATAATTATTTGCATTCTCGTGTTTGGCCCTGCAGCTAGCGGCAGCACAAGTATCATGGAATATTTCCAGATTATACACGAATATGATACTCGTTTCTCTTTGGCAGTTAAGCAGGTCATTTTAGGCATGTTTTGGGAGTTTTACAGATTCTTGAAGCTTCAGGCACATAATTTCATAAATTAGATACAGCTTAAATCGTTTTTAATTATGTAATTACGTACTTGGGGACAACAGGAATTATATAAGGTTGACATCGCTATCCAGTATCATGAATTTTATACTAAAAGTCACTTTGGTAAGACAAATCTCTTCGAATTTAGTCAAGTTTATAGAAAGTATAATATTATTTTTAATACAAAATAAGTATACTACGAAAATATATTTAATGATGTATTTTAATGAAACCACAGTTAGGCAATGAGAATATTAGTAAATTTTTATGAATTAGTCAAACTTTTTAGATGGTTGACTTAGAATAAATTCAACAAGACTTATAATACGAACAATTACTTTAGTACATGGTTGAAACAACAATACACCCGTTACTTGTTATGGGCATAAACAAAATAGTGAATTACTTTTGTTCGTACCAAAATAACTTTATATAATTTAAATTTGAAAAAATGTTATTTTTAATTGGGATGGAAGGGTACTAATAGTAGGTGCTTTGACATAGTACCAATTAAGTACGAACTGGTCATAGTGCACTAGCTAGGCTGGTCCTGCCATTGCCCGGCTCGCTTTTAACCTCGACAGCCTAGTTTAGTGACTTTCCAAAATTCAACGGCCGGTGGTTTAGGTGCACGAATTAATCACATTAATTGAATTGATTTGTCGATTCTGATTCATCGAGAAGGAGCTAGGGCATCTATATACATCTACGTCCGATTAATCACTCTGTGTAGCATTATTAACTTAAGAAAAACTTAGAAGTTGTCTCTTCGTTTATCTACTGCTTGCAACATACTCCCAAGCTGCATGCAATCCTTTTTAAAGAAAAACTTCATACATTGGTTACATATAACAAATACAAAATATAGAAAATGATGTATTAAATATTATAGAGATTAAGCTATTGTATAAGTTATGTATTTACATGTCTATATAGACAATAACGGTATTGTAGATGCCCTAACGATGAGATGAAATGGTTAACGGAGGAGGGGAGAAACTAAACAGAACATATAAATGTTGAAATTAATTGAGGTTTGAGAGACCGAGGAGGAGAGAATCGGGTGATATGAAGCTCGGTTGATTGATCGTGAGGATCCATCCATGCAAGAGAGAATGTCTATATGGAAGGTCAGGTACCTGTGCAGAGCGTGACGATCCAGACGAAGAGGAAGCTCCCGTAGGGGATGCCGGCGCTCAGGGCCTTCCGCCGCTCGACGGCGCATCCCGGGCACCCCTCAATGCAGTACCCTTCGCCGGTGGTGGTCGTCTTCTTCTCCAGCAGCGGCGCCGCCGCCGCCTGCCGCCGTTGCCGTCCCTCCTCCTCATCCATCGATATATATGATCAAACCACCAGCCTCGCCGCGATATCAATCAAAATCTCTTGATCTATATCGATCGATCCTATATATGCTATCTTCTCTTGGACGGATGGATCATCGATCTGATCTATATATGCTCATATGGATTCCGTTAATTCACACTCGACCGAACTAGCTCTAATGATCGATCGGGAAATTACAATAAATAGAGAGTAAATTGGCACGTGATCAGGCTGGGTGGCAGCAGCTAGCTGATGTGGATTCCGTCCTGTTCCGTGGCGATCAAGTAGCCTTGCCTATACCTAGATAGGAGCACAAAACGAAAACGAACAGACAGCACCCGGAAGAGGACAAGTTGAGTCAGTCTTTCCATTGTCCAAAAATATAATTATCTCTACTGGTACTGTATATATATATCATGTGAACTTGCAAGAATTCAAGTTGGAATTGTCCCCTGCCCTAGCTGCCAAATCTTTTGCTTGCACAGTCCCAAAATATAAAGATTTCAGAGAGACGATGGCAGGATTTGTTATTGGTTAAATGGAAAAATAGGTAGAGAAACTAACTATTGGTTAAGATTAGAGAGTAATAGATTGGTTTGTTGCTTTTGCAACCTGTGGTTTATTCATCTGACCATGGTGGGCCCAGGTGGCAATGTTTCTTTCTGGTCAAATATTTTTTTAATCCATATTGTTCTTTACCACTTTTATTGAAATATAATTACCAACTTTCCTATCGATTGGTCAAATTAAAACAAATAATATGAAGAAGCTGATACATTATTTGACAAATTTAAACACTTCTAGTTGATATATTTTGGAACGAGAGGAGTTTATGACATAATAATAGAATATTACTTTGTTGAAGTTTATTAATATATCAAAAACACCGTCAACCTATTACAGATATAGTATATTGTTTAAAATGAAAAAATTAAATCAGTGGGGATACCATTTCTAATTATTATTTTCATACAAATGAAAACCGAATTAAGCTGACTGAACCCTACAGTTCATTAAATTTTAGCCAAAATCACATATCTTACTTATTATTGGGTGGTGTTTGAGTTATCTGAAATTTTAGGATTCAACGATTATTTGATCTTTTATAACTGTTTAAGGGTATAAATGAGTAAATTAACTAGTAAAAAGTAAAAGTCTTACTTTCAAGAGATCGGATAAGAAATTCTTTATATAAAATATTCTTTAAATAAAATACAAAGATTTTATGTTAGAGATATAATCCAAATTTTTATATGCAATGTGTTCGAATTATATTACTAGTTTTCTAATATGACTTTTATTTTTTTTAGAATAATTAGATTTTTTCCCTTTATATATCTCTTGTAAGCTAAACAATGACACGTTGTATTTTTCTAGGTTAAAATCATCCCTCACAGAGCTTATTGTCGGTTGGTGTCCATGGTTTTTTGCCTTAAGAGTTTTCACGTAAAATTTAGTGTATTCGCTTCTATTTTCCTAACATTTCACTTTTTAAGAAAAGGTGACCCTGCTTATTAATAAATGAAAAACATTTTATGGATAAAACATTTTATATTTGCAAATGCTATAAAATAAACTACGATAAACATTTTAATTTTAATTTTTAATTTTGACATACAAGCAATTGTAAAGTAAAAAAGCTTGTTAATGAGAATTTTTGACCATTGGTATAGGTTTGTTCTTTCCACGGCTTTTCCTCTGCTTTTTAATAGGTCTTGTGAGCACGTGTTTCGAACCTATTTTTTAACTAAAAGATCACATACAGATGTCCATCCTCTCATATTTTTAAAGTTAATGTGTAACTTTACAGTAGCAATTCTATTTTTACACCGTTAAAGAGCTATTAAAAAAATACAGCGATAGTAGCAACAAATTGCAGTCATATTTGATCGTGTGACATTAGCTCTTACGTCAATCAAGCGGCGATGGCTGATCATGGCAGAGCTAGCAGATCATGGCAGCTGGAGCTGTTACTGAAAGCCGCAAAAACCGCGGTACCACGCTCCCGGAGATCCCACAAGGTAACCGTAAAAACCGCAATGAATTTAAAAATAAAAAATTTGAATTCAAAACCGTGAAACCGCTATAAGTACATGCTGAAACAGCGCACGAGAACAGCGGAAACCGTGGTTTCCCGCACGGTTTTTGTAGCCGAAACCGCGGTTACTGCGAGAAAACCGTGGGTGTGATGTCAAATGAAAAAACATTAAAAAATCTTTAAAAAATACATAAAAATAGAAAAATATTTTGTGACTATATTTGTGAGTTGTGACATAGAAAAAATAGAAAAATAGAACATGTTTTAGATTAAACAAGAAAATTTTCGAATAACCTTTTCTAAATTCTTAATATTGCAACATACAAACATACACTATCATATGACTCATATCATCCTTCACCAAATAATTCACACCAATAACAAGTAACAACTGCGTCAAAACCATACTGTCACACCCAGAGTTTATCCTAAGCCTAATTCGTAAAAGAAATTCGTAATTAATAATTAGCTTAATTAACTCAGGAAAAATCCCTCTAAAGAAACTAATTTAATTAAATCAAGGTTCCAAATCAATTAACGGGATTTAAACTTAAATTGTAGAGTATAAAATTTTGCCCAATAATTAATCTAAAACTCAGCAAAAGTGGGGCTTTCCTTTTTCCCTCATTTTTCTTTCTTTTTCCCTTTCTCCTCAAATTGGGCCGAAGTCCAATTTTCCTCCTCTCTTTCTCCTTTTTCTTTTTCCCCTCCTCCCTCTCCCGGCCCGGTCCGGCCAGGCCGGCCCGCTTCCTCCTCTCCTCCCGCGCGCCTCCCCTTCCTCCCTCCTAGGCCGGCCCCAGCCGCAGCTCGACCCAGCTCTCCACCGCTCGCCCGCGCCTCAAGTCTGCCGCCACCTCCCTCGCGCCACTGACAGGCGAGGCCTGCCTGTCAGCGAATGGTCCGGGCGCCGGCCGAGTCCGCCTCCGCCCCGCCTTCGCCGCGCTACCGTAACCGCCGCCACCGAGTCCGCCTCGTCGCTGACTCGGTCTCCAACTACCTCGCCGCCCTAGCCAGCGTCTCTCCCCCCTATAAAACCCCCTTGCATGAGCGCCGCCGCCGCCCTTTCCCCGTCCGCCCGAACCGCCACCGCGCCCTCCTCCTTCGCCGCCGCAGTCGATCTCGCCGCCCGCGCCTCGCCACCCTCACCGCCGGCCGTTACCCCGTGTCCCGCCGTCTCACCGACTTGCCGCCGCCGTCCCCGTCGCCGGTGAGCTGACGTCGCTCTCCCTCTCCCTCATTTTCCTCTCCGGGGGCCGTCACCGAGGTTGTCATCGACGCCGCGCGCGTGCGCGCTCCATCGCGCCGTCATCGCCTCTCCACCCGCCGTCACCCCCACCTCCTAGACGCCGACGTGACCCCACCGTCGTCGAAGCGTCGCCGCACCACCACGCCCGTCGTGTCGTCGTCGCCTTCCCGAGCGCCCGGCGCCCGTCGCGTCGTCGCGGTGCGCGCGCTCGCCGCCGGCCGCTGTCCTCGCCATCGCCGCTGGTCGCGTTGTTGCCGCCGCGCCCGCCGCGTCATCGACGCCCTCCGTCGCCCGCTCGTCGCCGGTGCCGTTTTCCCTCCCGGCCGAGGCTACCTTCCCCTCCTCCTCTGCTTTGGGCCGCTGATGAGCGGGCCCCACTCATCAGTCGTCGGCCTCCCATCCCTCTTCCTCTCTCTGTCACGCGGGTCCCGTGCGTGAGCCGGCCCCCTTCCTCTCTCCTCTCGGGCCCACCTGTCAGCCCCCTTTCCCTCTCTCCCCCGCCGATAGGTGGCCCCCACCCATCAGCGCCTCCTCTCTCCTCCGCTGATGTCAGCAGCCCTATTAATTGCGCAATAATACATTTAGGACTTTTCTCTTTAGCTAAAAAAACCCAGAAAACTTCTAAAATTCATATCTAATTCATCTAGTCTTCGTTTAGGCCCATTCAAATTTCATTAAATTCATAAAATTGTCAAGAATCCATTAAAAATAGTTTCTTTCTCTGTTTCAGTAGTTTTATAGTTTGTTTTGCTTGTTTTGCTTTGTTTGTCGTAGGTTTTTCGCCCGTCGAAGCGCCGATCGTCCTCGAAGTCGTCGCCGGATTTCCTTGTGGGTCAGAGCAAGGCAGGTGGCACCCTTCTTTAATCATATTGAACCTATGATTATAAAATCCTCTGTTTTTACATTCAAACATGCATTGTGTTCAAATGTATTTACTTTATTTATCTATTGGGCTATTACCTTGATACCCGTTGAATTCCCACTTATTATTATTGTCATCCCAGGGTTAATTTGACTAGAAATATGCTTAGGCAATGCTTAGCCATGCTTTGTTCAACTAGCTCACCAATTATCATTTAATTACTGTCAGACCTGATAGACCTTTAATGGTTGCGATCATTTATTAATCTCCCGATGTGGATTAAATACAACTAAAATATTGCTTATGGTGGGCTGTGGGTGCATGGTTTTGAGAGTCACACCATGGCAATTAAGGACCGGTTATCGGGAAACCCTGGAAGTCTTACATGTACTAACCACATGCCGAAATGGGTAAGGTGGGATTTGGAGCATAGCTTCGAAATATTTGACGTACCAAGGCAAGGGTAGGCGTGATGGAGTATGGATGGGCAATCGTGGTGTAACGAAAGCCTCTGCTGCTTCCGGATCTACCAAGGTATAAGAGGGGACTGCCTGACTTGGTGTAAAGGAGGGGGTGAAACTTGAAGTACGGTGCGATTAAATAGGGAGGGTTATGTGACGGGTCCTATCACAGTTTCCCTTCCTTGGTATCGTGGTGATACACCGGCGTACGTTCAAGTGTAGTGGGACTGTGTCTTGTGGGTAAAGTTGTACACCTCTGCAGAGTAAAACTATTCAAATAGTCGTGCCCGTGGTTATGGGGCGAACTGACAGATTCACTGGGATTAGTGAATCTTTCAATAACTTGATGAACTTGGAACTGGTTTGACCCTGTCAACTTGGTGTAACGTTGGCAGTGGTTCGAGTCTATCACAACGTGGTTTAACGTTGGACAGAGGATTGACCCTGTTGCAGTGTGGTGTAACACTGGACAGTTGTTTGGGCCTGTTGCAACGTGGTGTAACGTTGGATAGTGGATGATTATTTTAAATGTTACTTTACTTTTTATTCAATCTATTTTACTTACTATTTTGCTAAATTATTGTAGCTTTGTGCAATTTAACCTTAGCCTATCCTTGTACCCTATTGCATTCATTATTCTTCCTCTCTTGGGTATTACTTGTTGAGTACGGTGGTTTGTAATCAGTCTTACTTAATTTTCCCCACCAGAGCAAGTGTCAGAGTTTCAGTCAGAAGGTGGTTCTAAAGGTTGAAGTGAGGTTCAGTCCGCCGTCGAGAATGCCTGTGGTGTGAAGCCGTCATCGCCAGCTGAAGCTGAAAATTAGATGGTTTAGGTTGTTTTTCTTTTTCCGCTGCATTTCGATAGATAACTGTTTTTATTTGTTTTTAAGTCGTGCAACTGTGTATTAATTCGTCATAGTGTGTACTTGGGCTGATTCCTGGACCGAGATTTAATGCATGCTATTGTTCAGAAATTTGGTGTAAATTTCTGGGCGTGACATATACCTATTACCAATTATTACTAACATGCACGTATAATTTTTCTCCATACATATTTTCCATATATCCATCGTTGTGTATTTATATTTCAACATTATGTACCCTAGTGTCTAGTGTAAATTAATAATGACTTAACACCAAAATTCTTAACCATCTTCCTATGAAATATTATTTGCAATAGGCTATTTTTTAATTTTGTTTCTCGAAATTCTCGTTTATGATTTTTAATTATACCAGAAATACATTTTTTTCATAAATTTCTTTGACAAAACTACACTATATATCAACATATACAACAAATATTTTTTAATCAAATTTTCTCAAATTTAAACTTGGTTGCCGCGGCTTACCGAAACCGTGCCTCCGCTAAGGGCACGGTTACCGCGGTAACCACGGTTTCGGTATAGACGTTGATGGCTACTTCCTTCGTCATAAAATAAGCGACTAATTTTGATTAATTTTAGACAAATTAGTACTCAAGTAAAATAATCTTTATTCCCATATCTATTTACCATGGTTTATTTTTTTCTAAATCTCAAAATAGTCACTTGTTTTGGAACAATTTTTTTTACCAAAATGATCGCTTAATTTTGGATGAAATAGATGATTTTACACTTGTGAGTATGAGGTGTAGGATCATCTAAATCAATAATGGTGGACTAAAATATCAAATAATTGAACTCAAATAATTTATGTAGTGTGAATCAAATTTCTCCTTATTACGGGACCACGATAGTACATCCTTGAGATTCCTTTGTTGTTTTCGCATTTATACCTGCCATTTGAATTTATTTATTAAATAATTTATAAATTTAATTTTGCATCTCATATAATCACAAAACTAACCTCATGCCGCTCTCTAGGAGGGTGGAAAGGTAACATGGCAAACGAGCACTCGGCAGCGAGAGACGGCCAGCAATGGTGGCATGGCAAATTTTTCATTTAGCTCGTGGCAAAGGGCAAACTGCCAAAATTTCGTGCATGTTCGAGACCCGGTCTTCTAGATAGAAGAGGAGGACGATGACCACCGAGCCAAGATAGTACTTGTGATTGAACAATTACATATGTTACACATATATGTATCAAACCGTCGCGATTCAATCGAAAAATTCCCGGACACGCATGGTATTTTTGCAGTTTGCCCCGGCAAGGGGCTAAATGGAAAATTTGTCGTGCCGCCATTGCTGGCCATCCCTTGCGGCCGAGTGGCCTCTTGCCACATCACCTTTCCGTTCTCCTAGAGGGCGGCTAGATGTTAGTTTTATGATTTTATGAAATGCAAAATTAAATTTGTAATTTTTTAATAAATAAAATTCAAAATTCAAAAAATTGTGTGCCATTTGTGCTTCGTTTAGCTTCACAGGCCTTGTGCACAAGGCCCACCTCCTTCTTGGCTGCCGGCCATGGCCTGTAT
Source organism: Oryza brachyantha (assembly GCF_000231095.2). Lineage (NCBI taxonomy): Eukaryota > Viridiplantae > Streptophyta > Magnoliopsida > Poales > Poaceae > Oryza > Oryza brachyantha. The sequence goes on from NC_023174.2 coordinate 1,372,304, forward strand.
GTTTGGCTCTCTCTCACTCCTGCAAATCCAAGGACAAAAAAGGAGGATGGAGGAAGAAGAGAAGCAGAGCAGCGGGGCGCGGCGGAGGTGGCTCGTCGACGCCGCCCGCTGGCGTCCCTCCCCTGCCCAGTTCCAGGCCGCAGCCTCCCTCCTCCCGCCGCACGAACGCACCGCCATCACCAGGTCCAACCGTCAACCTTGCCACCACCCATGGCTAACGCTTTCCTCCTGACTTCCTCTTGCCCGCATTGATTCCACCCATTGACTGCTGCAATTCAGCCTCTAGATTACCTCCTCCTCCCCTCCTCCTCACGACCTCACCGGTGCAAAGCTGCAGATTTGTCAGGGAAGACGACAGGAAGCGGGCGCTCGTCAGCCGCCTGCTCCAGTACTCGCTCGTCCACCATGTCCTTGGAATTCCGCTTCACCAAATTCGCATCAATCGCACGCTTGAAGGGAAACCCTACCTGGTAGGCCTAGATACTCCTACTAATTCCTCTGTCTGCTCTTGAAAAATTTCAAAAATCCATCTCTTCAGTTTCACTTCCAGTCCTTCACACTGTGTCAGTTCTAGTTTCTACTGCAGTAGTTTGTTTGGTTGTCAGAATCTGCAGATGATCATTCTTTGATTTAGTTAAAAACCTGTTGTTGCAGCAGAATAAAAATGGCACCTTTCCAGGCTTCAACTTCAACACGTCGCACCAGGGAAACTACGTTGGCATAGCATCTGAGCCTCTCTGCCTCGTTGGCCTGGACATTGCGTGCATCTCCAAGCCTCAGGGAGAAACTGCTTTGGAGTTCATAAAAAACTTTGCTTCCCATCTCACATATCATGAGTGGAACTGCATTGTTTCTTCTGGTAGCCCTGATGAGATGTTAGCTGAGTTCTACAGGTATGGATTTGTATTATTCAGATTTTGTTTCAGGACAAGGTAGGGTAGGTACTGATCATGTTTACAAGCCAAAATCTGCAGAGTTAATTAAAATTTAGCAATTGTATGTTTTCTTGTAGGTACTGGTGTCTTAAAGAAGCATTTGTCAAAGCTACAGGTGTTGGCGTTGGATTTGGTTTGCAGCGTTTGGAATTCCATCATACAAACTGGACTGATATTTTTCTCTCTATTGATGGAGAAGAAGTTAGGAAATGGAGGTTTTGGCTTTTCAAGATTGACGAAATGTATATGGTATGCATGAATTATTCTTATCGTTTACAGAGCCCAAATGCGGATCTTGTCCTTCAGGTTTTGGTCTTTTGACAGGTTGTTTGCTTACCATTATCAACACCATTGCAGGCATCCATTGCGAGAGGGCATCCTGAGGATGCTATTGGCAGCTTCAAGAGAACATTGTCTGATGTGGTTGTTCAGGAAGAAGAATTGCAAGGTGCATTAGATATTCCAGAAGAAGCTTTCACTATATGGACTGTGGAGCAACTTCTACGATTACACGATTAGCTGCCTTAAATTGTGCATGAATACTAACGCAGGACTAACTCAACAGATTGTAACAATATCTAACCACATTAGAATTAGGAAATGTGTCCTTTTATTTCACTTGATGCTATTGCAGAAATGGGAGCTTAGAGATTATTGCCTGTTTTTGATGTTGTAAAGCATACAAGCATTGACTGCAAATCTTAAGATGGCATGACTGAACAATTTTATCACCTCCCTCAGAGAAATTGGACATTATGCCACTTCCAAAAGTGCCGTCCGCCCAAATGCCACTCCACGTGTTGACACATTTAAAATGCCACTCGCAAGAGTTAGACAACATTTATTTTGCCATTTTGGAGAATCTGGCCAAATTAATTGGGCTTTGCCGACGCGGTAAGACCAGAATACCCCCGGCAAGCTCCATCTTCTCCAAATTTCTCCCCCCCCCCCCTCCCCAGCGATCTCTCTCTGCCGCCCGCCATGGCCACCGGTGATGGAGCACCGCCGGTGACCGCCTCCCTAGTCGTCGCCCCACGCCCCCACTGCCACAGGAGCAACGCTGCCCCACGCCCGCTCTCTCCTGGCCGGATGCAGCGAAGGCGAGGATGCGAGAGGCGGGCGGCTAGCAGGGACGTCAGGCGGTGGTCGGGGCGGAAGGCCCGGGAGTTAGACACAGCCACAAGGAGGAGGTGGAGGTCGAGCGTCGCGAGTGGTGGCGCACGTGGCGGAGGATGCAGAGGAGAGCCTCTAGAGTGGATGCGTGAGCGGAGGGGAGCACCGGAGGGGCTCAGCGGCGATAGGTGGGAGACGGCGAGCAGGAGGATGGGCAAGGACGAGGCGAGCGGGATAGACGACAAGGGTATTTTCGTCCGACCATGTGGGGAAAGGCAGTAAAATCGATCGGAATTGCGAAAATGCCAAAATAAATGTTGCCCAACGCTTGCGAGTGGCATTTTAAATGTGCCAACACATGGAGTGGCATTTGGGCGGACGACACTTTGGGAGTGACATAATGTCCAATTTCTCCCTCAAGAATAAAGAAATGTCCTTTCCACTGTAAGCTCACCTAGTTTGATAGTGTTTGTGAAGGCATCATATTGATGAACGCATCACAGGAAAATCTAATCAGAAACAATTATTAGCAGCCAATTGATGTATGATTGGTCACAGGGAAATCTAATCGGAAACAATCATTGGCAACCAAGAATAGCCAACAGGCAAACCTAGGAGACGCTCACTCCTTCCCGCCATTTCCTCCCAACCCGCCAAACTCCATAGCCATTTCTTCTACCAAAAACTAAGCCCAAAAAAAGTTCTCTGGTGGTCGTCGTCTCTTGATGTCGGTAGCTGCCTCTCCGTCGCCGGAGCAGGCGCGCACGCATCTCCCGACGCCATGGGCCAGTGCTGCTCGAAGGGTGCCGGGAAGGCCGTCGCCGGCGACGAGGCGGAGCCGGGGCCATCCAAGGCGGAGCCGCCGAGCCGCGGCACCTCGTCGAACAAAGGCAAGCAGCAGCCGTGCTCGCCGGCGGCCAACAAAAAGGCGGCAGGCCCCATCGGCGACGTGCTCGGGCGGGCCATGGAGGAGGTGCGCGCGACGTACTCGATCGGCAAGGAGCTCGGGCGCGGGCAGTTCGGGGTGACCCACCTGTGCACCCACAAGGCGACTGGCGAGAAGCTGGCGTGCAAGACGATCGCGAAGCGGAAGCTGACGAGCAAGGAGGACGTCGACGACGTCCGCCGCGAGGTGCAGATCATGCACCACCTCTCCGGCCAGCCCAACATCGTCGACCTCCGGGGCGCCTACGAGGACAAGCACAACGTCCACCTGGTGATGGAGCTCTGCGCCGGCGGCGAGCTCTTCGACCGCATCATCGCCAGGGGCCACTACACGGAGCGGGCCGCGGCGGCGCTCCTCCGCGCCATCGTGGGCATCGTGCACACCTGCCACTCCATGGGGGTGATGCACCGCGACCTCAAGCCGGAGAACTTCCTGCTGCTCAGCAAGGGCGACAACGCGCCGCTCAAGGCCACCGACTTCGGCCTCTCCGTCTTCTTCAAGGAGGGCGAGGTGTTCCGCGACATCGTCGGCAGCGCCTACTACATCGCGCCGGAGGTGCTCAAGCGCAAGTACGGCCCCGAGGCCGACATCTGGAGCATCGGCGTCATGCTCTACATCTTCCTCGCCGGCGTGCCGCCCTTCTGGGCCGAGTCCGAGAACGCCATCTTCACCGCCATCCTCCGCGGCCAGATCGACCTCGCCACCGACCCATGGCCCAACATCTCCTCCGGCGCCAAGGACCTCGTCAGGAAGATGCTCAACATCAACCCCAAGGAGAGGCTTACAGCATTCCAAGTGCTCAGTGAGTTCAGATCAACACAGATTGTTAAATCTTCTCATTGTAATCTAGTTATCATAATTAGATTTGGGTTAATCTGCAGATCACCCGTGGATCAAAGAAGATGGTGATGCTCCTGATGTACCACTTGACAATGTTGTTCTCAACAGGCTCAAGCAGTTCAGGGCCATGAACCAGTTCAAGAAAGCTGCATTGAGAGTAAACATTACTTCTCTTCACATACCTTGTTGGGATTGGATTGAGCAGCAGCAGTTCATCGAAAGTTATATCTTAATTATTGTTTGGATGCGATGTAGATTATAGCCGGATGCCTGTCAGAGGAGGAGATCAAAGGGCTCAAGGAAATGTTCAAGAACATCGACAAGGACAACAGCGGGACAATTACACTTGAAGAACTTAAGAACGGGTTAGCAAAGCAGGGCACCAAGTTTTCAGACAACGAAATTGAGCAACTGATGGAAGCAGTGAGTCCCCATGGTGAAGCTACAAGCTTTACATTGGTTCGAGATGAAATGCTAAAAACTGATAGGACTCCTGGAAATTCCTTTCAACTTTCAGGCTGATGCTGATGGCAATGGAATGATCGACTATGAGGAGTTCGTCACCGCGACGGTGCACATGAACAAAATGGATCGAGAAGAGCACCTTTACAAAGCATTCCAGTACTTTGACAAGGACAATAGTGGGTAAGTTAAGTATGAAATCCTGCAAAAACTGATATGGCAGAATTCTGAACTTTAGAGATTATACTAGCATACACATTTGTTTCATCCCTCTTGCAGGTACATCACAAAGGAGGAGCTCGAGCAAGCCTTGAAGGAACAAGGGTTGTACGACGCCAAGGAGATCAAGGAGGTCATCTCAGAGGCAGACTCTAATAATGTAAGGAAGAAATGCTCTGTAAATTCTGTTCATGTAAAACAGATGAAATTGATAAAGCTGAAAATATTTGTTGCATCAAGAGGGGCTGAATGCATTTTGTGCATGTAGGATGGGCGGATAGATTATTCAGAGTTTGTGGCCATGATGAGGAAAGGATCAGGCTGTGCAGAAGCATCAAACCCGAAGAAGAGGCGAGATATAGTTCTATAGCGAAACAGGTAGTGTGTATAGTGGCCGGTTTGTGCACAGTATCAAATGTGCACTTACCACGAGTGTAATATACACAGTGGAATTTCCTTCCAATTTCATCTCAGGTTGGGCTCAGATTCATGGATGGTCTTGTACAATGTACTGGCTAGTTACTTGGGAAGATGAATTTGTCCCATCATTTTTGTTCAGACATCTTGTGCACTGCATGCTTTGTTGTCTGTGTCCTACCAGAAAAGCAAGCCCCACCGAGGCACCGATTACTGGTACATCAGTACATGCATGAGGAAGCATGCTTCTACTGCTTGTTGGAGGAAAACCATTGAGGAAAGAATGAATCAGTTTGATGTACTCTGCAGGATCTGTTCTACAACAAATGTTCCTTCCACCCCAGAAAATAATTGAGTTAAGAGAAGCCAAACCAGTATAAAAGGGCGTTAGCCAACTATGTGCTTTCATTAACTTATGTTACAACCAGATGAGTATGAGAAGATGACAGCAGATCCATTAAAGTAGTTTGAATAAACAAATTCATAACATCTAGTTTCTGCAGCTCTCTTTACAAGGATCTGATCAAACATTTCAGTAGCATTATGAAAAAGGATCTGGAGAGTGAAGATCTACTGACATCTGAAAAACATCACAATATTTTCTTAGCTGGTGCAAAAGCATCACAATATCACTACCTGGTTTGATAGAAAGAACCACCTAATCAAACACCTGAAAATTTTGAAATACATACCATTAACTCAAAGTTAAGCAAATGCTTTCTTAGAACCAGGTAGTGTCAATTCAATGCAAGGTCACCATCACTAGCCTGAACCAAATATATCTTAGAAACTGACCGGCAGGAGAAAGAGGACAAAATATATCTCAAGTTTTTTACCAGATACATTGGGATTCTTCCTCTCTTCACAACCACTAAATTGGGAGGGTATTCCTACTAAATTGGCTATAAAATGAACTCTACCTTCAAACAAAATTTCCAAGGAATGTTGCATACATACCAAGGAAAATTCATTTAGCAGTTTGTAGAGAACCGTTGGCTTGCAGTGCTTCACGTTCCTTTTGAAGACGTTCTCTCTAAATTGGACATGAAATTACACAAGAAACATAAACTGAAAAATGCATACAACATATAAAGATCATAATGTGCAAAGAAAGAACATCATAATAGGATAAATAATTATAGATGGCCCTGGCACTGCACTCTCTTGAATTGCAAAAAAATCTGGATAGGATGTAGGGAATTTGTACAACAAATTGGATTGTCATTTCAAATGCAGACCAGTTGATATGACATGGCAATGCCTTATCATGGTACACGTGTAGACACAATTTGCCAAAATTAATATTCAGAAACGAAATGTGTTAGGCCGATGCAGGTGGGCACGAACTAATGAAATTAGTCCTTAATCCTGCCAAGGACTGAGGGACATATGCTACGAACAAAGCAGAAAAAACTTGCAGCGCACCAGCAAGGCATTTCCACAAACAGTTAGCGCGCGTGTTCGGCATAAGAGACGTACCCTGCGTTCCCAGTAGGGATGGAAGCAGACGAAGTCGTAGACGGGGGAGATGGTGTTGAGGAGCACCAGGTTGACTCCCATGAACACCAGCAGCCCCGTCATCGGCCGCGCGCGGTGCGGCATCCTCCTCTCTTCTCACCTTCTTCCCGACTAGTCGTCAACTCGAAGCCACGCAGACACTGGGCGACCCCGCTGGTGCGACGTCCAATGCCGCTCCGTCTCCGGAGGGAGTCGCGAGTTCTGCCGCTGACCGGCCCTCCGGCGCCGCCGCGCGGAAGGGCGTGCGGCGCGCCGGCGTGTGTGACCGGGGGTGAAGGGGATTTCACTGACGGACGTACCGGTAGAAATGGGCCTCAAAGAACGCTATTTCCGCTGGCATGAGGCCCAAAACGAAGCCCACGCGCGTGGATGAGGCCCATTAGGCCCACGAGCCCACTCGTCGTAAGGAAGCCCATCTTAGGGGTCGGGAACAAAAACTATAACCCCTCACATCATTGCCGCATTGCTTAAACCAAACGCATCTGTTTGAATTTCTTGTTCCGGGAAAAAAACCATGAGATGTTCTTATCCGTTCTATATATCACGAGATTTTTTAGATTTATCTAAATTTATCCGTATATCAATATATACGTGTCTATATTCATTAGTACACATATAAATACTATATACGAAATGGAGGGAATCCTATGTTTGTCAACAGAAGTACTCGTGTGCAAAACAGCATCAAAGACTGCGAGGCATTTCGCACAAAAACTCCAATTCGTGCTGCTGGCAGCTCTCAGATCATCAGAACCAACACTTGCGACTGATGGTTTCTGTTACTAACAGCAGCAATACAAGTGGCGGTTTCTGTTACTACTGCTTCATGTTGTATCTATATAGTGCACGATGGATCTGAAAATTTCCACATTCAAGTTCCTAACTAAATATTTCTGACGAAAATTGGTATTTACACCAGTTCACACGTCCTGAAATAATCTGCTAGCATCTGGAAATTATCTATGTCGTGCTGATATCAACTTTGCTCTTCGAAATTTGAAAGGCTGGTGTAATCCAGCTGCCGCAGTTGCACTGGATTCCTGACCAGTTGAAGTATCCAAGCCGTGCTCCACAGTGGATGCACGATAGCTTCCCCTCCAAAGCACCATCTTCCACTGATTCATCGTTAACAAAAGCACCAATTAGAAATGATCAAAACAGAATCTCATAATACATCAAATAAACTCTTAGCAGTCGGTCAATACTTGTTTGCTATGAACCTCACCAGTATGAGATCCGTCATTTGTGCCAGTAACTGCAAGGGCTAAATCGTGGTGACGAATTACCTGGAGTCATCCACTTCAGAGGCTCAACAAACAATGATGAGCAATCTTGTTCCTTGTTATGTGACTGGCCACCTTTCCGTTTGTTGTGCCACTGAAAGCAAGATTCACCTTCACCAGGCGTATGGCTGACAACATTCTCCTGCACAGCAACAATTCTCCTGCACTTTTTGCAACGGTATGCTGTTTGTTGGTTCTCCTTGTTTGATAAACTCCGAGCAGAAGAATTATGCTGTTTAGGAACACCCGGGTCATCTTCAAATACATGGTTTCCTATTTTCTCTCCAATTTTGTAGGATTGTCCTGCGAGAGGTCAAAAAAGTAAAAGACATAAAAGTTTGGTAAAAGTATGCAAAAGAAGATGGTATGCATAAGAGAAAGGCAAAAGAGTAAGGTGACCCAACATTTCCATTTGACAAGAAAAATTATGAAGAAGTAGGAAACATTAAGAGGTGTACGACTACAGAATTGTTTTATTTTCGAAAAGGGTTGCATGAATAGCATTCATAATCATGGAGAATTATAGGCCACTACTCAGAGACATGTCATGTTGAACTTTATTAAAACAAAGTTTCCATTCCCTTACTTAAATGAATGCTGACCACCAGCTTAACAGTTTCTCTAACATACTAACCTCACAACCAGTCCTACAGTAAGAAAGAATCCAAGATGGATCATAGCTAACCTAGCAATTTTAAGCGGAATCGCTTGTATAAAGGACTTGAAGTATCAACTTTGAAGCCCATTTCTTCAAAACGTTTCAACTGCAAGTTACAACACATTCAATTAAATAAGAAAGAAAGCTATCAGCAGTAGGATGCAAACACATCATAAACAATTACCTGCTCAAGAAAACCATCATTTGGGCAAACAGACTCATTAACTTCCTTTAGAGATTCTAGTGCTTCTGATACAAGACAATAAACAGAAGACATAAATAAGGCTCAAGTGATCATCTGTAGTAATAACTGTGTAATGTATGAAAAATCACACGTTTTGTTGAATAAGAACATTCAAACCTTCCAGAGATTTTCTTTCTGTTCTCATAAGATAAGCAGTGATGATAGTAGCACTGCAAGCAAAGAAAAGAAATTCAGAAGCAATGCTGGTGACAGGCTATACACCTCTAAATATATTTGTCATAACCAATGCATCAAAACAGAACATGATACAAGGAAATTCACATTCCATCATATATTTATGATTATTTTGGTTCCACAAGCATTCAGCTTTCTTACTTGCTAAGCTCTTGAAGTTAGCTGTCCTTAATGTCCAACAAATAGGGAAATATATGTAGAAACATGCCAGAACTCAAAATATCAAATCAAGCTAGCTAGTTCCTGTTGATTAGTCCACTACACTAAAGATCATAACTTTACAGAAGAGCACAAGTTTGTCGGAATGTTAGTGTTGGCAACAGTACCTTCTGGAGACCCCAGCAAAGCAATGGACAAGGACGTTCCCCTCCTTCCTGCCGTCATCGATGAAATCAAGACAGGGCTCGAGGTGATCGAGCAGGTTCTCCTCCTCGGTATCCCGCAGTGGCACAGCCATCCGCTTAACCCGCAGCCCGACCCCGGCGCGCTCCACCACCCGCATCAGCCGGCTGGGGGGCACGGCGGAGACCGGCGGCGCGCCCTCCTCCCCGGCAACCACGCGGCGGACCTCCTCGGTGGGGATGGAGAGGCCCGGGCGGCAGTTGGTGATGAAGGAGATGGAGGCAGAGCTGACGACGGAGAGGACATGGGTGAAGCCACCTGTGTCCTGGGCGGAGGCGGTGGCGGTGAGCGCGGCGATGGCGTCGTTGATGTCGCCGAAGAAGAGGCGCTCGCGGACGAGGTGCGGCATGGCGACAGGAGGGGAGGGGAGGAGGCCCGGGAGCCGGGAAGGTGGAATCGGACGGCGCGTTCCTAGAGAAAGACTGTAGTGAGCTTCACTGAAGTTCCAGTGCGGCGGTGGAGAAGACGGACAAGAGACACGAGCGTTTCCAAAAAGAGTTTCAACTTGATTTTCATTTTCTTTTTAGGGTTATGAATTACTCCTTGATCGCAAAATATATCCCGTCATTTATCGTAAAATATAGTTATTTTTTAACTGTCTCTTTATCTCAAACAATTGTAATCACTCTCGATTTAATTTTTCTAGCAACGCTCTCTTCTTACCTTATAAAATATTTTAATTTGTACTTTATTCATATGGATAGTGTGAATCTCTATTTTGTATGGTCAATTTTACATTAACAATTTAAACCTGTGGTAAATTCGTAATTTTCCCTAATATGAAAGATTATGTGCCACAAGTCATAATATAACTTTGATCGAACATGAAGAGTTATCAAATTACACTAATCAAAATTATAGTACTCTAAAATACCCCCCTAAAAGCCTTTTTACTTTCCAGCATTAGGAGAACGGCGTTCAATAAGAGCAATACAGATTCTCCTCCTTTTTTTTAATGAATCCAAGTTTCTGATTTTACCCTTGCAAATTATACTTCAAGCGACCAAAAAAAACAGTTACTGGTAGCTGTGTTCTACCTTTCAGCAATTCAACCTTCATGCAAAATGAACTACAGGAAGGCGTCCTACTGACTAATGTCGGACAGTCAGGAGTGTGACGAAGAGCAGATCGTCCTGTTCACGAGATCCATTCGTTGGTACGCTTCAGACATCTGACATCCCATTGTCAAAGTCTGGTCACACACGGACGAGAAAGAGTATCATTAGCTGCTTCAAGTGCGCATGCCTAAAGCCAACACTTTACTCTGACTCCCAACAAAATCATTTCCAGTACTGTTGTTCCCAGCAAACAGGCCATTAGCCTTTTGATTTTGGGGCCAAACTTTTTGTTATTTGGGAGAAGAAAAAGATGTTCAAAATGCTCAACCAATGGAGCACTAGCCACTGATACGTGGGCCTCACATGTCAATGTGCGGCTCTATTCCCACCCAATGTTCTTCATGTGAATCTTGAAAATGGCAAAAGATTTCATCTTTCTTCAGGAAACTGGGTAGTGGCCTAGTGGGTACACTGGAGCCATTCCAAAAAGAAAATACATAGCTAATCTATCATCAAATAATAGTAAAATACCTTTAAAGTGGTACTGCTCCTTGAGTAAGCATTACCATTAATGTCTTCCATTGTCAATAATCTCAAATAGACCTTATCAATGTCTTACAAATTACAAGCAGTAGATGCTTGTTAGCACTAATTTGTTGTTTTGTTCCTAACCTTCAATCTGAAATCTTGGTCGTCACTTAAACCCAAAAGTTATCTCCTACGTTATCTAGCTACTTAGCTAGTATCACTAAGCTGATCTACCATCCAGGTAAAAAGAGCAATTGAAACAGAGCCACAAATCCGAAACAAGATTGTCAGTAACATTCAAGTTCTTGCACAGTTTAGAGCCCCAGCAGTATGTAGTAGACCAGGGTGATGGGGAGGGCAATCAGCATCCCGAATATCACACTGCAAGGCAAGAGTTCATGGTCATGTCAGATGAAATATCATTACATAGAGTCATGGTTAGATGCAAACCAATTATAAGGAGGTGAGATAAAGCGAAAAATAAAGAGGGTGAGCTCTAGTACAAAAGCTAGCTTTACTCAGCTCCAAGGTAAATACATTAAATACACGAGTGAAAAAAACAGGAGAAAAATATGAGTCAATCTTATAGTTAATCTATGGTATGCATTAACTTTAATATGGACTTGTAGCTATTCCTTGGTTCTTCTATTAAACTAGTTCATATGAACTTCCCTTTCTGAATGATACATACTCGTAATCCTACATAAATCATGATTGCAATGGTTGTTTTAGTCCAAAACAATATGATTAGGAATCATCAAAAGTTGCAAGATGCGCCCCTTTTCAGAAAAATTAGTGCATGGTGTTTGTGATTATGAGTTACTAGTAGTACAATGGAATAGGGATCCGGGAAACAGGGCGAGAGATTTCTGGGTATAAGAGAAAATAAACCCCCAAAAATGGGGGCTAGAGATTCTCCAACACTGGAAAAATAAAGAATGCTGAGAGATCATACGCTGTGCTGAGAATGTCAGGATGAACGTTGTACTCCTTAGCGAACACGAAGGGCACGATTCCTTGAGGAAGAGCAGCCTGAAAATTCAATAACAATGGTTAACTTTCATAGAATCCTTTTCATCAGTTAAGCAATGCACTTTGATGCAGAGGCCTGAATTGCAGCCTACCTGAACAATGGCAATGTGCAGAAGCACCCCGCGAAGCCCAACGGCAATGGAGGCGGCAGCCATGACGGCTGGACCCATGAGGAACCTCACGGCCATGGCAAATGAAGCAACGGAGTTCCCACAAGCAATGATCCGTGGCTGCAACGCCATGAACAAGCCTGCAAACCAAGATATAATTCAGCTATTGCAGCTAGAGATGGAACCATGTATAGGTTACAACAATGGTGGCATGTAGTCTTAGTTAGAGATGTACAAACCTAGGCTGAACATGGCCATTCCAAGCCCTGCATCTGACAGGATCGAAATCGACCGGGCGATGATGGCTGGCATCTCAATCCCCCACCTAAATTGCATCAAATTGTTCACGAGATTAACAAACATGCAGCAAACAAAGATGACTAGTGAGTGATGAACATGGCATTGTGGCAATGTGAAACTGAACAAAATATTGTTTCGTTGACCTGTAGGAGACGAGGGACCAGATGATACCGAGGAGGCTGGAGTAAGTGTTGGGGTTCCTGATCAGCTTCCTCCAGACCATGATCAGGATGAGCCTGGTCATCACGCTCGCCGGCGGCATCGCGGCTGGCCTCTCCTCGCCGTCGTCCTTTGGCCGGAGCTGCGCCGTCGAGTTGGAACCCAGCTTCGACAGCGTCGGCCCGTGCCCGTCCTTCTCGTTCTTGTTCCCGAAGCTGTACTCGTCGTAAGCCTGAGCTCCTGTACAATGCAAACATCAAAAAAATAAGATTTTTTTTGTCAAATCATGTCAAGTAATAGCACAAAATTTGCAAATAACAATCCAGCTTTGCATATGCATCAATCTAAGCACGCCACTTTTAAGATCACAAAATGTAGTGCAGTACTAAAAACGAATTTAAACGCTTCAACAGAAGTCAATTCAGTTCTTCACAAGGCCATAAAAGTGATATGGGCCGTTGTTTCTTCTGATTGGATGGTCCAAAGCAGAAGACAAGTGTGATTAATTGGGCAGAAACAAACAACAGTGTAATACACGCGGCCAAACAAAAAGTCAAGTCAAAGTGCATGAAAAGTATGATAAAAAGGTGTTACCTTTGGCGTCGCCGTGGTCGGCGCCGGCGCTGCCGAAGACGTGCACTGCGCCAGCTGCTGCGGCGGCGGCGCGCTCCGACACTGGTGAGGCGCTGGAGCTCCACACGAACATGTGCAGGTCCTTCCTCTTCCCCACCACCGGCTGCGGCGAGTGGCCGCCCTTCTCCTCGTCCCCCTGCTTGGCGCCGCCGTTGCCGACGATGTTGAAGAACTCGGCGTGGTTGAAGCTGGAGCCCCGCGGCGTCGGGTTCCGCGACGACTGCAGCGAGTATATCTCGACGCCGGACAGGTTGGAGACGCGCGGCTGCATGTTCTGCGAGTGGGAGTGGGAGTGCGAGCACGCCGCCTCGGAGCGGGAGCTCGTGGACTTGCGCACGGTGACCCGCATCCGGCCGTCCTCGCCGACCTCCGCCTCCGCCTGCAGCTCGGCCACGCCGCCCGCGCCGCCGGCGAGCGAGACGACGTCGGAATCCACCCGGAAGGAGACGATGGAGGCGGCGGTGTCGGGGAACTGCTCCATGACGAGGAGGCGGGCGCCGCGGTACTCGAAGAGGAAGAGCATGAGCGTGTACCAGATGATGCACTGGAGCACGACGATCTGCACCATGAGGCTGCCGGAGTCGGCGCCGTACATGCCCCTGAGCAGCGGGATGCCCATGACGAGGGTGTTGGGGAGCGTGGAGAGGGAGAAGAGGGTGATGAGCCAGTCGAGGGAGCCGCGGCGGGAGAGGCGGCACCAGAGGGCGAGGAGGGCGAGGACGATGAGCTTCTGGAGCGAGTCGGCGGCGAGGAAGCGGAGGTTCATGGCGAAGGGGTTGTTGGTGGAGATGAAGTGGAAGGAGAGGAGCGGGACGGCGAAGAGCGCGACGAAGCGGTTGATGCCGGAGCACTGGTCCGGGGAGAAGATGCGCCACCAGCGGACGGAGGCGTAGGCGAGCGTCATGGCCACGTACAGCGGCACCACCGCCGTCAGCACGTGGTAGAGGTCCAGCACCGTGATCATGGCCGCTCCTCTCCTCTCCTCTACAGCTAGCAATGTGAGTGAGCCCTCTTCAGCTCGTCTTGTTGTTGTTGCTGCCAAGAAGAAGGAGAGCTGCACCTAGTGCAATGGAGCAAGCCAAGACGAGCAAGAGAAAAGGGGGGAGGGGGAGACACAGATGAGGCAAGATGGTCAGGGGAGAGGCAATGCAGGGGGCGCAGCTTTGGCAAAAGCAGCAGCAGCTCAGCTCAGCAGCAAGGTCGCAGCAGCAGGCATGGTGGGAGTAGGAAGTAGAGTAGGTTGCAACCGAGAGCGCACAAAGCAGGGGGGAGAGATGCAGTAAAAAATTAGTTATTTTTAAAGTATTTTTCATGTTTTATAATCTAATAAAAATATTAATGGTAAAAAAAATTAAATAAAATAAAGAATCAACTTAAAAATAACCATATTTTAAGATGGATGGAGTATTAACTAGCACACATAAAACGAGAAATATCATTAACATATAGTTCTTTCATATAAACATTTTAACAAAATACACACTACTCAGTAGTCGAAAAGTGTGGAAAAAAAAGACAAACATTAGAGCATCCTCAACAGATCTTCTATCTTATTCTCCATCTTGAAAATAGAGGATAAAAGATAAAAATTGAGAACATCTATTCTATCCTCTATTGTTAAATGTTATCCATATTTAGAGGTAGAAAGTATGTTCTCTCTTCATCCAAAAAATATGGAGGATGTCATATATGGATGATCTGCTGGACCACAAATAGATATGGAGGATTTAGATGATATGTTGGGCCCCTACGAACACTCGTAAATAGTGTTCTACAATATTTAACTAGGTCGATTATTTCTCTAATTTAATGATCGAATATATTTATTTTATCGTAATAGTTACCGGTGCTAAAATATTTTTATTAGTAACAGAACTTAAAATTAATGAGATATTTTTATATCGACAGTAGAAAAGAAAAGAAAGGAGAAGAGGGAGGCGTACCGGTGTGTGTCTGTCAAGTGATGGTGGTACGCCGTACGGTTGAGTAAAAGTGCGGCCGGTTGGCGTAATGGCGGACAAGAAAGACGGGGCCGGGGGAGCATGCCCTTGCATTGGGAGCCGCGACCTCCCTCTCTCTCTTCAGCTCTGAGGTTGAAGAAGTTGTCCCTAGCTACTACCAGTAGAGCTGCGACTCATCATATGTTGGAGAATCCTATAAAAATTTCCAGAGCGCATGGTTTCTCATCTGCCTCTCATTCGCTGACAAAATTTCGAATTTTTAACCTTAAATTTAAAAATATTTTTTATTATATTTTATTTTTTAATCTTTGTTTTTAATCACTAATAACACATATTTAAAGTTTTTATTTATAAATTATTTTCGTTCACAAATATATTGTTTGTCTTTTCTCGTGAAAAAACAAAACGATAACTCCTCTTGTTCATGTAAGATTGTGTAGTTGTACACCTATACTTTTATACTTATAGCACTTCTTGCTCCCTTAGAGCATCTCCAACAGATGTCCCATCTCACTTTCCAAGCCAAATTTTAGCCAGTCTAGCCAAAAAACGTGCTCCAACAGCCTCTCCAATAGCCATTCGGCTGGCCAAAACCCTCCCCCACTGGCCAAATTTGGCCAGCCAAAACACACTTGCCAAACATGGGCCCCACAAACAGTACTAGCACTACTATACTACTGTAGCCAGAACAGCACGTCTGACGCCACCGTGGAACGCCACCGGGGGGGTTGCCGTCGCTGCCGGAGGACCACTGCCGGCGGCGCCGAGCCTCCTGGCCTCCCCGCATAGCAGCCTCCCGCGCCGCTCGGTCTCCCCGTGCCGCGCCGCTGGCTCTGCCGCTGTCTCTGCCATCCGTCTCTACCGCCTTGTCTGTTGGAGAGAGAAAGAGAGAACGAGAGAGAGGGAGAGGAAGAGATTGAGAAAAAGAGGGAGAAAAAGATAACTATTATATACTTAAAATAGAGGGTAGATGAAAAAGTTGTTGGAGTAAAAAACAAATTTGAGTGGCCAAATAAAATAAAGAGTTGCCAAATAAGTATTTAGAGAGTGAGATTTAGAGAGACCGTTGGAGATACTCTTATGAAATATAGAGCATTATACATTTCTATGATTTATTTATTTTTTATGAAATGTGATAAGATCCGCCTCTACATCCACTAGTTGTTGCCATTAGCCAGAAACCTGAATTTTTGTGGTCGGTTAGAATCGAACTCAAGTGAATTACGTGCACGACGACTATACCAACCGAGCATCCCACGTCTCCCTAATTCAAAATTTGCAGCTAATTGGTTACATGCTCGCTGTTCATCTTAACGGTCTCCTCTCACTTACCACCTCTGTACCAAAATAAATGAATTTCTCTGTTTTTTTAGACTTTTTAACTATTCGTCTTATTTGAAAAAATTTTATGATTAATATTTTTATTGTTACTACATAAATAATATTTTACGTGTGGCTAATTTTTTTAAATAAAACGGATGATAAAAACGCTTACCTATAAAACCTAGAAATCCTCTCTTCTTTTGGAACAGAGCAGTAGTTCGCTCTTCAGTCTTCGTTACGCCTTCACTGCATTGCGTGCTGCCTTCCATATGTATCCGTATGCGGTCAGGGGTATGAACAGAAATGCTGCTACAAGTACCATTGCAACATGAAGTAGGACTGTAGGACACGTACGTTCACTAGAGGATGAGTAGGATAGTACTACCGTGTAGTAGTACTGTGCAACGTGCATGACGCCGTAGGCAAGCAGCAGCACACCATACGCATATGAGGAACATGATTCTCAGGTCCAGTTTGACCTCAGTATTAGCATCTCTACTGCTAGCTGTTACTGGTACATGTACCAGTACTTCCAAGGCTTTCTTCTCGCCATTAGTTTCCCAAAACTAGTTCCAAAATCTAGAGTCTGAAACTCAGCTTATAATTATCAGACTTATTTTGCTGATAATGCCACCTCCAATATACCAGTTCCTTTGTCCTGCAAGAGTCAAGATGATAATAGATGCATAGCATGCCACTTTCGTCATGTAAACTTGTTCTGGGAAACAAAACATATTTTGAAAAAAAAAACTACTAGTGCTAATATACTCGTATTTCTAGAGAAAAAGAATACTAATAAAAAATGTAAATATGTTCGTACTACTAGTGTAATGTGGGAAGTTTTCTAGTATTACCCATCCCACACCCCTAGTAGTACGTTCGCTCGCTTTTTCTTGTGAGGCGGGGAGCTGAGATACATCAGGGTATTTGACCTGGCGCAGCTGTCTGCCTGTCGTGCATTCAAGAGTCCAGATACTCTCTGATCATACGCCTTGGAACCCAACCCTGCTTCTCCTCCAGCAAATCTTCCAATGCTACGTTGCTATTGCTACAAGTAGCACGGAACGCATTTTGCATCAAACTGCCACTGCCACTAGCTACGCACCATTAACCGCAGGACAAAAATATGCAATTGTTCCACAGTGATAAACAGAAGGCATCCTTGGCCAGACAATATGGGATGCTCAACAGTTAATCTTTCTGCACCTTAGCTGGCCTCTCCTTATGCGATTCTGTATGGTAAAAAAACAAAAATCTGTTCTCAGGA
Source organism: Oryza brachyantha (assembly GCF_000231095.2). Classification (NCBI taxonomy): domain Eukaryota; kingdom Viridiplantae; phylum Streptophyta; class Magnoliopsida; order Poales; family Poaceae; genus Oryza; species Oryza brachyantha. Next base: position 1,389,907 of record NC_023174.2, read on the forward strand.
CATCCAGTTATGCGGTTGCAAATCTTGATAACAGAATGAAATTGCAGTACTCAAATATATCCCATGTTTTGAATGAACCATGACCTATTTGAGTGAGGTAGTTGGAGCATTATCCATGTTCTATCTGAAGGTTTTACTAAAAGCTGAAAGGGATTTATAAGGAAAATTACCCGCGTATCTCCTTTTCTTGTTAGCTCTTCTTCTTTTGCGCTCAGCCTGTGTAAGTTCTGCATCTTCTTTAACATCACCTTTTCCTTCAAATATTTCTTCTGGAGCAAGCATTGCAGCATCTGAAACAGCTACAGGTGCAATCTGCAAAGAAACAAAAGGAGTAAGGAAAATCATGTCATGGAATGCTCAACTGTACAACAGCATGGAGAAATGAAAGATTTTATTACCTCCTCCATTGCTAGAGCAGGTACATTTGCTTGTATTGACATGTCCTCAATCACCTGAGAAGTGAACATTTACCTTTTAAGTTAGATTCACTAAAAGAAACTGCAGATGTAGGTAAAAGAATCTTGTCATCATTTCATACCGGCTTTGGAGCAAAATGGAAATGAGATAGTGCATCCAACTTCAAGCATATTCTCTTAAATAAAGCATTTGCCTAAGTGGAAACAAGATTTAGGTCAGTGCAATGAAGTATCACTTTGTTAATATGAAAAATAATGCAGCAAGCCTGCAATATCATCACAAGGAAAAAATGCACAAAGGATCAAGTTGACAATGGTACTGCAGAAAAATACAATTTAAAAATAACTAAGTAAAGACAGTTTGCATGCTTATTGCTACATAGTAAGTAAATGAACATTGTGACCAGAAGTAACTCATTTCTTGATTCATCCAAAAAGAAATGAAGTCTGCTACTACCACCAAAAATCAAATTTTAATCAATTGCATGCCCATGAGGCAAAAACCATTATCAATCACCTTGAGAAGATCTTTTCCCAAGATATTGCTATCTAGGCTTGGAAATGGGGCGGGTCCGGTCGGGCCAGGTTGCACAAGAACAGCCCTGGCCCCAGAACAGAAAGCGGTGGAGTTTCGTTCCCCATTCCCAACCCCGCTGGCTCCCCAAACCCGAACGGGCCCCGCTGCCCAAAATGGAGTCAATAATCCCTCCAATCAGCACAACACAATGAACAATAATATGCTAAAATATAATCATAACTCTCAAGTTATACATGGATTGAGAGGAGGGTTAGGGTTAGGTTTATTTATATATCAATGTTCTATCAACTGGGCCATTGGGTCGGAGGGGTTGCACATGTTTCAGGGCCCGTGGGGACCCACGGGTGAATTTCAATCCCCATTCATGGAACTTTCTGAGGCCTTCCCCGCTCCCCCGCCCCGATCCCTGTAAGGGTGGGTCTCCGGCCCTAGTGGGGAAATCGCCATCCCTATTGCTAGCACCTTGCCAGCATTACTAGACTGAAAGGAAAATATTGAATAAAGTAGTGACACTGTAGTAAAGTATAGGTAGGATATAAGAAGTTTTTTGTTTGAAAGGTCATAATAGCAGTGACAGGCATCCGCGAGAAGAATGCAAGATTTCCTCTGTGACATGTAAATTTATCGGTTTTCCCAGCATACAATTGATTTTAACTCAACAAATATCACATAATCACACAACAATTAAACAAGAGTAGAAAAATTGCACTCTTAACAATAGAAATAATACGAGCCTTTAGTCCCGTGAAAACTAATAGCCATACTGTAATAGAAAGCAACCAGTTACTCACCTCTTTCTTCAGTTCATCCGAAATAGAAAGTGGTGCAGCTGCAAGCCCAGCCTTTTGCGCATAATCATCCTGGGCAACCACAGACACAAACACCAACCCTCAACAAATTATAATTAAATCAATCTTAAGTAGAAAATTCTTCGAATTCAAAAAAATAGTGGTTGTATTCTAATAGTGCAAACCTCATATAGTTCAGCAAGACCCTTCTTGCTCTTACTTTCATCCTGTTGAAATAATATTGATAATGGTAAGACATCAATCACAAGATTAGCTATTGTTATAATCAAAGAGTTCTGTTATTGGACAAGGGTAAAACAATACCAGCTCCTTGTGTTCTTTGGGGGCTTTAGATGGCAAGGGAGGAGGCTTTTCAACATCATCAAAATGACCCTTCAAGGAACCAACAAGCAATGCTCCCTCAGTATTAGTATCACAAGGCCACACATATAAAAATAGATGCCACGTGGATTTAAATATTAACCAAGTTGAAAACACGCCCATTACGCCATGTCCAAAAAAAGTAAACAAGTAAAACAACACATGTACCTCAATGATTCTTTTCTTTATCATCTCTTCAAGAGAAGCAGTGACTTCCTCGGTGATTACTGGGGCAGGTCTTACATTGTGCTCAAAATCAAGGTCCACTTCTAGAGCACTGTTTTTGGGTCTGCTGGAAGCATTAACCTTCAGGAATTCAAGTGGTTTCATTACAATAAATTGATGGTTAATGCCAAAATGATTTCTAAGTTACAGATATGCTTTATTTTAGAAACCAATGAATGAATAAGCATATTATCTATACCTCTCCCTGCATGGTCCATGTACTAGGTTCAAGATTAGCTTTCTCGATGTCCTCTATTTTAGCACGCATCTTCAGGCATGCCTTCTCGTGAGTTGATAATGCCTCTTCATCCTGCAGAATTGGAAGAATATGTTGATAAACAAGTATATGTGCCTCACTTGTTATATCAAAGTGAGAAAATTTAATACTGGACTAACAATTCCAACATCATTTTTGTCATCAACTTCCAGTTTTTCATGTGGTTCATCCTGGAATTGAACTTTCTTGGAACCACCCTTCTTTTTTACTTTTTGGTCACTTCCTTCCTCAAAGAAATGCTTATACCTGGAAAAAAAAAACACCTTTGCTGGTAAAAGTGTAACATTATAAATGCACAAATATTAAATATAAACAAAAGCTGGGCAAAATGGTTATGCTTTGCTCAGTCCATAGCAGCCTTACTGGAGAAATACAGGAAAGGTAGGAAATAATGATATAATGCACTTACTGTGCATGATGAGATCTTGCAACTATCTAATTAGACCCACTTTTGCTTATAAGGGACATTTGCAGTGGTAAAAATGTTTCAAAAAATACCAACTACTATTCTATATGCTAAAATGCTATGTTTTTTCCATGGTATCGTGTCTCTAATCTTTTTGTGCATGACACGTAATATTTTTTGTAGGTCAGTTTATTTGATATGATCCTATCAGCTACTACATGGCTTTTTTTCCATTCTATTTGGCCATACAGGTGGTAACGCATAGATATTCTAATGTTCAACAAGTTTCTTCTATGATTTAATCTGTTTTTCTCAGGCTCAGTTTCTTTTGATATCATCATTTTTTAGCAGTTTGTATGCTAAGGAAATATGTTTATTTGTTATATTTCGAATTTAATTGAGTCTATTCCCATTCAATTATTTGGAGCCCATTGTTTCCCTAATCCATTTGCCCTTTTATGCCCTTTTCTGGCTATTGATCTCATAAAAACCAGCCTTATATCTAATATATTATCATGAAAAGAAACCTAATAAGTCCATTACCCCAATCATGTGTCGAACATGAAAATGATGATATAGGAAAATCCAGTGAACTGTGAAGAAGTATTCAAGTGACTCTTCAATCAGAATTTATAAATGACTAACATTTCTCTGTCTACAAATATCATAAAATCTTCAGAAAAGCAACTAAAATGTAGTTTAAAACTATCGGATAGCCTGTTATAAGCATCTAGCTGCCTAAAGATAAAAACATTGTGCATACCAAAAATGCGCTGCATTTTTTCAGTCGTTATATAAGCATTCTCCGAAATTAGCATAAAGGCTTACATTATATCTCCAACTGCACCCTCTTCTTCTTCGTCATCATCGAAGTCTTCCAGCTAGATTAATAAAAAATGATACATAAGAACAACATTTAACAACCATGAATCTTGGATAAAACTATACCCAATGTAAAGTTCAAGCAGCAATATCATAAAACTTATGTCATGTGCTAAATTTCCTGAGCCACAAGTCCTTTCTCTCTTGCGTCTAAAGAAATTCTAGGATGTATTCTTCTATACTTTGCGGTTCTATTTTATAAATCTTCTATAATTTAACAGGGGTGCGATTACAAAATGGTTACATCCAAGCGTTCATCATCTTCTTCATCCCCGTCATCCTCATCCTCATCGAGATCCTCCTCGTCCTCCTCATCACTCTCCTCTTCCATCCAGTTCTTTCTTTTCTTCTTCTTCCCTTGTTTGGCACCCGCACCGTATTCCTCCTCCTCCCCCTTCTCCACGAACTCCTTCATCTCCTTTATACTGAAGAACTTGTCTTCCACCCCATGCTTTGCTTTACCCTCATGTTCTTCCTCTACCTCTTCCTCTTCCTCCTCACCCGATTCATCTTCATCATCTACGTCGTCCAACTCCAATTCGTCACCTTCTCCATCCTCCCCCTCCTCCTCCTCTGACGACTCCTCTTCGGAATCAATGGGCTTCGATTCCGGACGAGGAGGCGCCTGAGACGGAGGTTGCTGCTCGAGGCGGCGGAGCTGGCGGCGCAGGTGGGGGACGAGGGGGCGGGAGAGCAGCTCAATCTGGGACCAGATCTGCTCGGCGTCGAAGGCGGGGCCCGCGAGGAGGTTGGAGAGCGGAGGCGGCTGAGCGGGGGAGAAGGGGACGAGCGAGGCGTAGAGGTGCTTCGAGGCCTCCCGGGCGGCGGCGGCGAGGTCCGCGGACGGGGAGAGGTAGAGAGCCGGGTCGGCGTCGCGCAGCCGCCGCAGCGCCGCCTCGCCCTTGTCGGCGTCGAAGGGCTCGTCCAAATCCATCGCCATTGCTGGGTAGGAAGGGAATCGTGAGAGTTTGAGAGGAAGGGGGAGGCGGGGGCTAACTAGGGTTTAACACTTCACCGACAGAAGGACATTATGGTTTTCTATTTTTCTTTTTCTTTATGGGAGAAAACTGAAAAGTCGCTCCTCGATTTTGTTTATTTATTTTCTTACGATTCAGGAGTAATTAGTTTTTCGAAAAGTCTAATATACATATTTTGTTTCGGACAGGATCGTTGAAGGAAGTTATAGAAAGTGGGTCTCCGTCACGCACAGGTTAAGGTTGCATCCGCCACCGTGAAGTTGCGCTGTCTCGCTCTCCATTGACGCCTCCAACACCTCGAACACCCTCTATCGACTGAGCAGCTCTTTCCACATGCAACTGACGATGCAGTTGTTGTTGTACGGCGCCTAGTGGTGCATGGCGTGCTAGGCGCGCGACACGAGCACGACGGCGGCCTGCAGTGCCTCGATGTCAGGGGAAGCCTGCGCAGGTTCTCGTGCTCCCACGGGTGGAACTGCTGGTTGAGCGCGACGCACGCTACGAACACACCAACGAATGCGTGCACGGCGGTGAGGGCCCCGACGGCCGTGGCCGATGCGTCGACGAGCGTATTTGGCTTACCTTTGCTTGCGTTGAGTTTAAATGTCTTATGGTTTCCTTATGTGATCAAGCGATACATGTCGATACCTTCTGGTATCATATCATACCACTTAGAACCTAATGGGTACCTTATTGATAATACATTATAGCGTCGGATATCTTTTAGTATCATCTGACACCTGTTGATACTAATCGGTATCAATTAGATTTTTATATAGGATCAAGTGATACCTATAGATACTTACTTAATACATGTTAACATCATATGATACCACTTAGAATTTGATGGTTTAATGTGCTATCTGTGATGCCAAAAAATTGTAATATACTAGAAATTTTAGGGTAAAATTTTTACGAAAATGTTTTAAAGTTTCGTCCAATGTTTTATCAAGTTGGAGCTTCTAAACTCTCATAACCTTTTTCTTTTATCTTTTTGTCCATCGCCATCTTCTGAAATATCAAACATCAAATTCAATTTCCCTTATAAATTTTCAATATCAAATCGCCGCCATCAAAATCTTGAGCCATACACACCTATTCAAAATAGCCTAAACCAAAATCTCTCATATTCATATTTTATCCTAATATCTCAAATCTATCAAATCTATCTCTAACATAAAAAAACCCATAAATTCGTTTACTAAGATTTACCATCGAGATCTCGCGTGAAACAATCATCATTGTTTGGTTCGTTTATCTATCCATCCGAACCATCTATCCAAGGAGCCATCCATTTGCCATCTCTTCCTTTTCTCTATTTCGTCGGACTCAACCGGCCGTCGACGCCGTTCTTCACGAAATCCGCCGCTGCCATCGCCATCCTCCAAGATCAAGGTAGCAATCACCTTCGCCATGCTCGTGTGCCTCTTTCCCCTCACTTTCCCGAGCCAAATCGCCGCCGGAACCCACCGGCGTCGCCGCCGCCCGTCGCTTCCCTGTTCTCCCCCTACCGGCGCACGTCGCGCCGCTGCTCCCGGCCGCCCCGGACTCGGCTGAGGCTGCAGCAAGCTTAGCCTCCCTTCCCTGGACCTTCCCCGGCCGCCGCCCTCACCGGAGCTCGCCGGAATCGGCGCTTCCATGGTCGCCGTCGCCATCCTGAACCAGCAGCCGCCGCCAGCCTCCTTGCCGGCGCTGCAGCCGCCTTCACCGAGGGGAACGGGTTACCCTCGGCTCCCTGGTGCCGTAGCCATCCTCCCCTAGCCACCTGACCTCCCAGCTGGCCGCCCCCTCCCTCCCTGTAGCCTGCACGGGAGAGGAAGAAAGAAGAACGCAGGAAGAAGAACGATGGGGAGAAAGAAGGAGAGAGAGAGGGAAAAAAATGAAAAGAAAAGAAAAAAAGAAAGAGGAGAAGAAAAAGGGAGAAAAAAAAGAGAGAAAAGAAGTGAAAGAAAAATAATAATAATAATAAGAGGAGGAGGAGAAAATAAAATAATTGGAATCCATCCCAATTTCTTTTTCTATTCAAAATAAATTCAAAAACTATTCTTTTCCCTGATTCAAATAATTCTTTTGACCCTTAAATCTCGGATTTAAAATCCAAAAGCATCATCTGACTCCTTGAGCCATTCCTAATTCAACGGCGATATTTTTGTCGCCATCCGAAACTTCGAAGTCAAAACCTAATTTTGATCCTATGGTTGATTATTCTTTTAGTATCTTGAATTTGTTCAAATTTTCATCCAACCCTCGATCCGATAAACTCTTGTGGCTAATTGTCCTTATCTATCTAAATTATATTACCAGATATAGAGTTCACCCTAAAATATCGATGCCATTCAGAGCGTCGAGTTCATATCATCCATTCCGACTTGACATCATTTGATTCCTAAATTATGTTGTTCTTATACACCAAATCACATATAATTCGAACTATTGATACAATAGCTCAACAGTCTACCATCATTGGCTAATCATTCTTTTGATTCGAGCCAACCATACATGATCCATTCATTCTCTTTCAATGCGCATTTTAGTTATAAATGCGTATGCAATTCACGTGGTTAACCTTGTTTCCAATTTAATCATCCGCAACCATTCACCGACTATCAATCCATTTATATTCCTTTATCTGTATCTGTCCATGACAATATTTTGGGTTAAACACTAAGTCTGCTCGGTGTTTAACACATGAAACCACCCACTCGTCTTATAGAGCCACGTATGATCATAGCATGATCATCCCATCCCGTAACTCCAGCCTCCACTGTTATCGTTTGCAACTATAAGCCCAAATCATATCTCTCTGAACTTTCAAAACTAATCTTACTCTTTTAAACAACTAAAGCCTATTCAAGTCCATCCATCTGTCAATTTGCCACAATATTCTTTTAAACCACTTCAAGCCGTCTTACGACCATGGTATCCCGACTTGCACATTGATCCAGTTATCGACATCCTCCCGACTCCAAGCTTACATTGTTTATCACAAAATAACCTCATCTAGCTTATCGTATTCTCTTTCAACACACTGCCACATAGCCTCTCCCATATACAGTCTAAACTCTTATTCCTATCCAATGGCTTAGCAAGCCCTGACTTTTAACCAACCAATATCTATCTGTATTTCATTTTATTCAAATCAACCTTTGTCTCGAGTCATACTTGATTTTCATTCATGTGGTACATAAATCAATCTCGCATTATGCGAAGCCACATAAAATCATATCATAGATCAGTAATCTCTCTTCCAATATCTATCATCCATCACTCTAATTCTAGATCATAACCGTCTGGCTATACAATGATGATCTTAATCCGAGATCAGTCTAAAAGCTTTCTGAATCTCTCCAATCACCTATGTAGTTGTTATCTCTTTAGCTAGCTCCAACTTTTTGTTGTTATTTTATTGTTTATTTATAGCTTTTAGTTTTATAGCTTTGTTTATTATTTGTTCTTGTGTGCGTGCGCTAGATCGTATGGAAGAAAGTCTATCAAGCTGTTGCAGAAGCTGACGTGGACCCAGACGACTACGTTGAAGCTCCCAAAAAACCATATATTGCAAGGCAAGCCACGAAATCATCCATTGATCATCTTGAGAATCTAAGTAGAGAACCACTTAGTTATTTTATGCATTATTTACTTGCAAAGTTATTTTGGCGTATTCTTACTTTCAAATAATCATGTTACATTAGTTATCACCCTGTACTTAATTTACTATTATTGCCGATACCATAAACCATCATACCCTATTCCCTGATAACCTAGGTATAGGATGAGCACTTCATCAGATTAATATTGTAGTGGATAATACCACCAAACTTCTACACACATACATCTGTTTTGCCCGTCGTCACCTGATGACGCTATCGGCTGTATAAAATATTGTTTTGATATAAATCACTCGCCTTGAGTGATATGGAAGGTGACTCCGGGTGAAGGTTGATGCTGTGGATATTATGACATGTATTACTGTATGTATATGTTGTGTTAATTTAATTGCTTCCTCGGATATAAGGATAAAAACCCTCTTATGCCATGGAAAGTGATATAGTTCGCGCCCATCCACAGGACCGAGTAATCGGACTTAACCTAGTATGTGGTCCCACTATATGAACGACTGTTAGAGGCTCTAGAGCATATAGGAGTGGACATGTGGAAGGGGTCGTGGGCCAAGTTGACATGATCTCACAACAGTGGCACCCGTGAAAGCAGCGACCCTACTATGCCTTGCTTGTGGCCGAGCGAGTGCCCGACTGCTAGGACGGACGATATCCCACTGGGCGGTACTAGTAGTAAGTGGGACTAATGAACGTTTCTGTTATCTCGACTCTGATCCAGTCGTGGTATCGTGTGGGTAAAGTTGGGCAGACGCTGCAGAGTCGTATTGTATTCGAATACGCCGTTCTCCCGGATAATGGAGATGTGTCATTGGGTGATTCCTATTTCTTATGGTATGAGTAGATTTTATAATTAAAATTTGGAGTGGAATAAGATGAGGATGTTGGTGATTGACATTGCCACGTTTTAAACTGTCGATTTATAAATGTTTACAAATAAATTGTTTTATCAAAGTAGGGAAAAACTATTTATAATAGGCTTGTTATCAACCCACCTTGATGAACCCTATATCCTTGTACTACTTGCATGTATTCTACTTGTATTCTTGAATCGTGGTTTGCTGGGTACGTTCGTACTCACCCCTTGCATAAAATGTGGTTCAGAAGAGTAGGTCTTCATCAAGGTTGCTCGTGTTAGGGTCGCTTTCTTCGCTCAGGCTTGCCTGTGGTGTTGTTGGGTCTTCTGCTTGCTGCCTGGTTGGTCTGTTTGAAAAGCTAGACCGACGTGCCATATTTCCGCTGCTAAGTAAGTATTCTTCGCTGAGTTTGTGCTTTTATACCTTTTCTGTGCGCAACTGCATCCTGGACAGTTGGGCATGTGGGATTCTTGTTTATCTCAGATACATCCCCACAAAAATATACATGTATTTTGGTACTACCATGCATCATGTGAAATACCATAATGTGATAGCATGTAGTGGCTAGGCAGCGACGCGAGGCACAGCGGAGCGAGGTAGTGCGGGGGCGTGGAGGAGGCATGCGTGGCGTGGAGGTGTGGAGGAGGCGCGTTAATTACTTATAACGCTTGTATGGTATACCGTTTGCTAGCCATTCTCTTTTTTTTATTAAATAGGCAAGTTCATTTCTCACAACACATACTCGTAAGTGAATCATGCTGGGCGACATGGCTGTGCTCTTTTTAGATGAAAAAATATTTGATTTTGATAGCTATTTAATAATACAAACCATGAAATTAATTGTCATAAAGTTATAAATTTACTTTAGAAAGATGAGATGATAAACTAACTGTCACAAAGTTATAAATCTACTTTATAAAAATGAGATGATGAACGTTCATATAGAATTTTTTTAGAGGGCATCATTTAGTTGTTCGGAAAGGATGCGCGCAAACTCCGGCGTATGATCTCGGGATAAGATGTAGAAAAGAAAGCATCCATGATTATTATCTTTAAAAATTACCCCGGAACTAGACCATCACTGAATAAAACATTTGAATAGAAATGCTAAGGCTCTAACAATGTTTTGTATGCGACAGAAATATAATATTATTGTAGCTATAAGAGTGTTCATCATTGGTGATGTAATAAAAACCGAAGCGATTGGAAGACGTCGAAACCAGAGTTAATCTAATGCCATAAGACAACTAAAATGAGGAAGAGATATTGAGGAAAACATAGAAGAAGGCTTTGAAAAGGTATCTATACATGATACATGGTACTCTTTGTTTTATAATGTAAGATGTTTGACTTTTTGTGCCAATGTTTGACCCTTTATCTTATTCAAAAAATTATGGAAATATCATTTATTTTGCTTGTAACTTACTTCATTATCAAAAGAACTTTAAGCGCGATTTGTCATTTTTTATATTTATACTAAATTTTTGAATAAGACGAATGGTCAAATATTGCAGAAAAAGGTCAAACATCTTACATTATGAAACGGAGGTAGTACTACATTGGTAAGCCTTTTTCAAATTAGACCGAGGTCTTTCAATCCTTTGCCTAATCTTAATATTCAAAAGCATTTTATTTTTTTACCTTAATCTTTACTTATTTTAAAAGAAGCAGGTCTCGTCCTTTCGCTTATGCTTATAAGTTGAAATTTGAATTTTAAAACTTAAATTTAGAATTGATTTTGAGATTTTTTATATTAGTTTATTTTTCAGTCATTGTTTTTAGATTGCTCAAAACATGTATCATGCATGTAGCCGAAAGTAGGAAAAATTTAGCAATATCCTCTCTTCGATAGCCAAAAACATAGTGATATATCTTAAATTGATATTTGGAGAGTAGCCATATGCTAGAATGGCAAATAGTTTCTCCGGTTATTTTGGCTACAAATGAATAAGATGGTCATTGGCCCCTTAATAAAACATGAGGACGAAAGGCCATAATTAGGGCTAGTTTAGTTCCTAAAAAGTTTTTCTCAAAAACATCACATCAAATCTTTGGACACCTAAATAGAGCATTAAACATAGATAAAAAAACTAACTTCACAGTTAGGGGAATCGTGAGATGAATCTTTTGAGGCTAATTAGTCCATGGTTAGGCATAAAGTACTACAGTAACCCACATGAGCTAATGATGGATTAATTAGGCTTCAAAGATTCCTCTCTGAAAGTGCATCTAGCTCCTAAAGCGGGTTTTGGATGATTAATGACAATCCTAGTCAAAGCATGTGTGCGCTAACCATCTGTGATTGCAGAGAAGTAAAGCGAAGCTTAACTTGCGCCCTAATGCGAAAGGTTCAAGTTAAACTAGAAGTGACCCGTAAGACGAAAAGCGAACGGATTTGAAGCTTTAGAAATGTGTTTTTTCTTTTTCGCTTTGAGTCATATGATAATCCGTACTATTAAGAGGGGTCACCTAGTCAACACATGCATCCGTGAGTGATTTAGTGAGTGTTAGAGGCTAGGAAAGAAAATTTCCAGAGAGCCTAGACCGGACAGTCTGGCCCCAGGCATCTTCCAGAACCCAAGTGTGGGCCGGACGGTCCGGCCCATGTAACTTTATCCAACGGTTAGCTAACGTTTGACAGCACTATATAACCCACATCAGGATTCTAGCCGTTGGTGAGGCTTCCAGTTCAAATCATAGGGTTCCTAGGCTGGTTCTAGCCCTCTCCAAGCCTCCCCCACCAATCCCAACACCTCCTTGAGTGATTAAAGAGATAATCTAGTCTAGGTTGTGTTGAGAGGGATTAGTGAGTGACATTGAGAGTTCTTGAGCTTTCAAAAGAGTGATCAAGCGATTTTAAGCGACCAAATGGATGCATGTGGAGACGTGGAGGCCTATTACTCTTGGAGCGTGAGCTCCTAGACGGATAGGCATCGTCCGTAAGCCTCCAAGCTTTGTTGATCGCCCGGGATCAAGTTTGTGAAGGTTGGCGCCTAACCTCCGCAAGGAAAAAGGCAAGTTCTCTAGTAGATTCTTGTGCTTCTTCCAAGAAGGTTGTCGGGTAGAGCGAATTGCATCGTAGGGCTAGGCAAGAGGTTGATCTTGATCTTGGTGGTCAATCAAGGACTTGCTAGCGCCTATGAGTGAATTCGAAGACCCGTGTCGATCTTATGTGAAGAAGCCAAGAGAGGAAAAGGATCGAGAGAGATCCCGCTCAGTGGAGCGACTCAACGGAGAGTAGGATCAAAGGATTCGAACTTCGGGTAAAGATCTCCCGTGTTCATATTTGTGCTTCCTTTTGTTTTTTACTGTTCCTGCGTTCTTCCTGAATTCTTTTTCAACACACATACACTGCACGTTCGCAGGAACTCCACTAAGAAAGGAGGGCTGATAAATCCCCTCTTTCACTGACCGGACAGTCCGGTGTTCATACCCAGACAGTCCGGCCAGAACTCTCGGTTCAACCCAAGAGCCCCGACCGGACGGTCCGGCTCCTAAGCCCCGGACAGTCCGGCCCTACTAACCGCTGCATTTCGAAAGATTTTTCAGGTCGCCTATTCACCCCCCCTCTAGGCTATCTCCCTAGGACTTCACTCTCGTGGTTTCTAGATGAGCTATGAAATTTGTTTTTTCATTCGTGTTCGAAAACCCCTTCAACATCCGGTCAAACGTCCGATATAAAACCCAAAAACAAATGTCGCAATGTGCGAACCATGGAGTTCATCAAAATTTGAGCAAAAGATAGAGTATATCATGACCCACACAAACTTGGCTCGTGAGGCCCAAGCCAAAGAAATAGCCCAACTTGGAATGGGATACTGCCGGTGCAGTACTGTTCACTGGTGTGCGAGCCCCACATGTCAGTCAGCAATACTACAAAGATAATACTGCAGAGGTTTTGAACCTGCCCAACCAAGCCGGTTACAACTATCAGTTAGTACAATGTCCACATCATGGGATGAGACATGTGGGTGGCCTTGATGGCTAGCCAACACGGAATAATTAACTTTTTGCCACTCTGAAAAATGACATTAACATATTTACCACTAGGCCCACACGTCATAGACACATGATGGCCCACGTGTCATAAACAGCGGATGACAAATATGTTATGTGTTATTTCTAAGAGTGGCAAAAAGTTAAATGCCCCAACCAACACTGCATGTAGTTTTAGTGCACGACCCTCGTAAGTTGAGAAGGCGATTGTCTGCCAATGGTCTAGCAAAGGGGGTTTACTGTTGTATAGCAACCCCTATTTAAACTATAGTCAAAATAAGTACAATTGGTTTGCAAGTCTTGACATCTATATGACACTACTATTCTAAGAGCATCACCAACAGAAGACCAATATGGATCCCAAATCTAAATTTTTGGATTTTTGTATGAAAAATTGGTTCACCACTCATCCTAAATAGACATACCAAAATTGCAGTCCCCCAACTGGGAGATCCCACTCTCCATAAGTAAGGAAGACATATTCATCCAAATATACCACGTGAGAGATCATGGAAAATAGAGTGATTTTCTATTTATGTTGGAAACATCGATTAGAAGATTAGTCGACCCACTTTTTATTATTGTGAGTCAATTTTTAGTTATCTGTTGGACACATCGATCTATCCCAAAGCTATAATTCTGATTAGAGAATAAAAAAGATGAATTTTGGAGATGGAATTTTGAGTGATTGTCGGTGATGCTCTAACAACACACATTGAATGACTCATAGATAAATTCGTATAACGACACATTTTCATTGATCGCTTAGTTTTGAATTATAGTGGACTAGTTATTTTGAGAATTTAACTATTTGCCCACTCTAACGTATGGCTACTCTCCAAATACCCATTTAATATTTTTCATTATATTTTTGGCATCGAAAATATGACATTGACTTTTTTTTTAACTTTCATCTACATGGCACATAAAAGCCTGATCCTATGCCTAGGGTAGGGCTAGGAGGCAACTACCATGGGCTCCCAAGAGCTAAGGGCTCCTAAGCTGCGTGCGGCTGGAGAGGGGATGTAGGATAGTTATGTGTCACGAAAAACGTAGCAATAGATTAGTATATAATTAATTAATTATTAATTATTAAATATATATTAATATAATTTTTTAAAATAATTTTTTTATAGAAAATTTTCGTAAAAAAATATACTGTTCAGTAGTTTAGGAAACGTTCGCGCGAAAAACGAAAGAAATCTTAGTTATTTAACTGGATTGCTGAACGCGGACCTAGTCCTCACTGCACATACACACATTGCACTGCATACTTAGCAAAAATATCTCATGAACTTATCGTGTAATTAATGTATTGTAATTGGTATTTCATGACAATTAAACATCATTATTAGAATAAATCTATGTTTATGCTCACATTCAAATACAAGGTCTAGAGTTTGTCTCACCCTAGGCCTCCAAGAGTTCATGACCGGACCAGTAGCATGATGACTACTATTATCGATGTGAAATGCATAGGTGAATTATCATTAATAATTAATATGTTTTTTCAAACAACTTATCTACAATTTTTTTTAAAAAAAATCACACCATCAGGAAACGTGTCCATAAAAGAGTGACTTTTTCTCTCCTTTTCTTCTTGCCGAATGCTACCAAGATGGTCCTTGCCCACTTAATAAAACACGAGGTAATGCCATAATTATTTTGACTGTAAATTAAATTAAAATATGATGTTTTTGGCCACTTAACCAAACAAGAGGACGAAAATGCTTCCACGTATATACATCAATAAAACCATGGCCGCCACTCCAGAATCCAAGATCTGATTTTTCTGGAGCACAGCTGACCACATTTACTCTGAAAGATCATTGAATACAAATTTGCGAACCGGGTGTACTTAGTTCCAAGAGACAATACCACAATCCGGATGTTATCAGTGCTAATCAATTCTCTGAAGAATAAGATAACCATGAGCATATGTTCATGCTGACCATAATTGAAATCCAGAAGATCCATCTCCAGTTTAATATACAGTGTGCAGATTAAGCAGGGATTTGTCATGATCATTTATCATACCATGGCACTAAGGGTGAGTTTAGTTCGTAAAAAGAAATTTTTTAGGTGTCACATCGGACGTTTAATTGGATGTCGGAAGAAGTTTTATATAAAACGAATTTCATAGCTTGTCTGAAAATCACGAGATGAATCTTTTAAGCCTAATTAATCTATTATTAGCATATGTGAGTTATTGTAACATTTATGGCTAATCATGGACTAATTAGGCTTAAAAGATCCGGCTCACGATTTTCCCTCTAACTATGCAACTAATTTTTTTATCTATATTTAATGTTCTATTTATATGTTTTAAAGATTCTACATGATATTTTTTAAAAAAAGTTTTGGGAACTAAACGGAGCCTAATATTACTGTCAGCCATTGTTAACGGGCAAATGCAAATAACTTGCACAGCCCGAATCCGATAAGATCTTCTGGCGGGGTTGGGTGGTCGCTCACCGATACTGAAAAGGAGTACCAGCCAACCAACCAACTCCACGTCTCCATGGCTTCTTCGGTTCTTCCGCTTCCACACAGCCCCCGCCAAACGGGCAAACACCTGTCACTGGACCGAGTCCTGTGGACCAACACCCACTGACCTGTAGGGCCCCACAGCGCCGTTCTACCGGAGACTTGGTCCACGTGCGACTTCGCCGACCGGTTCCTTTCGTTTCCCTTGGCGGAGACGCGGAGGCGCAGCCGCGGCCTCCAATTTTCGGACTCCGGTGCTCTCTCCCCCTTTGCGTCGGATTCAAGTAAGGCCTGAGTTCGGTGCCCTATATCCCTCATCCTCTAGTGCGATTCGATTGGGTTGGCTTCGAATTTGTCGATCGATCGAGGTACGATGGTTTCTTGAAGCCTTTCTCCTTTCTGTTCTCTTCTATTTCTTGTACTTTTTAGCTGGTGCCAGATTTGGTTTCATGCAGAGTTTTTCGATTTGGTTTGCTTGATTTGGTTTTATCGAGGGTTTTCTTTGAGGGATCGTAGTGCGGTAGCTTGGATTGGTACGATGGCTAACCAGGGGAAAAAAAACTGAATTGTAGTTCCATTTTTTTGCTGTTAATTACTGGCAAAGTGGCAATGGGTTTGATTAGATCATTAAGTATGACATTTCATGATTCAGTGATAAAAAGCAACCTTCTTTATAGATAGTTATGGTGAGTATTTTGTCTGCTAGTATTCAATATGTAAAGTGAGTTTGGTCAAGATCGAGGTCTGGTATGCAAATGCAAGCATTGCACATTGACCATGCCGGGAGAATGGACATGGTTTGCGACTTGCGAGTCCCATTGGATTCAGATAGGATTTCAACGTTCCTTTCCATGCGGATTAATGTAATGTTTCTGACTAATGCCCAGTCAAGAAATCACTCGGTTTCGAATGGCATATGAGCAATGGGATAATCTGACCCGATAATTGTTTAAAGTGCTCTCCCGTTCTTTAGGTTGTTTTGAGATTTAACTCATTCATAATACTCCTACATATAAAGTGTTCATGTTAACAGAGTTTTTCATTCCCCGCAAAAAAAAAAAAAAAAAAAAAAAACAGAGTTTTTCACATTGTAACATCTGCTTTCCAGAATGTCGAGCCTTGAGCAGCCACTTGGTCTTGGGGACCTGCCAAAGTTGAGTATTAACAGACTTGAAAGGTTCTCTCCAAGTGCCTGCAGAGCAAGCGCTGATGATTGCAGCCCTAGCAAGTAAGTTTTACTCCCATACAGCTCTAGATTCTTCCTTTCCAATTTGTTTTTCGTTGGTCCAGCGGAAAATCTTTCTTTCCTGTTTGTCACCTTGTCGGGTATTTTTACTTTAACACATGTTTTTCTGGTATTTTTCAGAAGTATAAGAAGTATTGTACATTTCCACATATCCCTATTCAGTCACAATTTATTTTTCTTCTAAAGGAAACTTATTGTTTTACTTTACTACCAGTACAATTTTCTTGCAAGATATAAGTATATGACCATGTGAACTTATTTTCAGTTACAAGCATTGCAATGGTGGAAATGACCAGACGATCTTTCACGGTAGTTCTTCATGGCATATGCAAGGACACTACACCAATTCATCATGCAATGGAGTGGATATGGAGTTCAGAGCTCTTCCACGGAAGGTAGTTCGATCATGTTATTGAATTGCTCATGGGTGTATTCAATTTCACTTCCTTACTATAGGTTTCAGCAGACCACCTCAAACAGAAGGAATGAACTCAAATGTAGCATCATGCTTGTGGCAATTGAATATGTCATAATAATCTTTTCTAGTTACCTTCATAACTAAGTGAAAATAGTGGCTTAAAAAGGGTAGTGATTGTACAATATTACCAATTATTCCTTTTTCTCATTTGATGAATAACCGGTTTTCAGGTTTTATGGGACCTTCCAAGGTTTGTAAAGATAGTTGAAGTTGGACCACGTGATGGTCTGCAAAATGAGAAGAATACTGTACCAACATCTGTAAAGATTGAACTGATACACAAATTGGTGGCGTCTGGTCTATCAGTAATTGAAGCCACAAGTTTTGTTTCCCCAAAATGGGTGCCACAGGTAATACCTAAATTAAGTGAAGATATATTAGTTTAAATCACAGATTTCAGGGACTGTCATGCCTATCTGATAGCACTTCCTCATCAGAATTTGTTTCTGATAGTTCCATTTAACTTCTTTTACTATTGATTTTTCTTATGAAATTAGTCTGTAAAACATGTACTACAAAATTCATTACAGAACAAAAACATGATAAAATTAGTATCAGTTCAAGTTTAAATAGCTAACCTATATCACTTAATTTGGAGTTTCAGCTAGCAGATGCAAAGGATGTGGTTGAAGGGATTAGGCATGTACCAGATGTGCGCTTTCCAGTGTTAACTCCTAACCTCAGAGTATGTCCAGTTCTCTTTATAGGATCAATAGACTATACATATTGTTTTATGGAGCGCTATGCCCAGTCTATTGTGAAGAATCAATTTGTTTCCACTTTTCTAGGGATTTGAGGCTGCTGTTGCAGCTGGTGCAAAAGAAGTTGCAGTTTTCGCATCTGCCTCTGAATCCTTTTCTAAGTCAAACCTTAATTGTACCATCAAGGAAAGCCTTGTTCGGTACCGTGATGTTATAACTTCTGCCAAGAAACATGGAATAGGTCTCCGTGGGTAAGTAACATAAGTTTGATGATCTGTTAAGCCTGCAATTCAACAAACAGGTTAAAACCGTTTGGCAGCAATCTAATCTGAAAATTTGCAAACCTTGATTGTCACAGGTATGTTTCATGTGTGGTTGGCTGCCCTGTTGAAGGCACAATTCATCCATCAAAGGTAGCATATGTAGCCAAGGAGCTCTATGATATGGGTTGCTCGGAGATTTCACTTGGGGACACAATTGGAGTTGGCACACCAGGTAGTGATCCTGTTGTCTTTGCTTTCAGCATGTAATTCCTGTTTACAGTACGCTTTTTGCCCATTTAAAGCTACTTTAAAAGTGATCATACCATTTTTGTTCTAAAAAGAAACTGCTGCAGACTTTGCAGCCCTGACCCATAAACGTGCTGATATAAACTACTTGGTGTGATCTTCAATTCTTTGAAATTTTCTATACAACCGAACAAGCCATATATCTCATTGGGAATTTTGTGCTCCTTGTTATGTTTCTTGTTTCAGGTAGTGTACTTGCTATGCTTGAAGCTGTCATGTCTTTTGTCCCGGTGGACAAGCTCGCCGTTCATTTCCATGATACATATGGCCAAGCCCTTGCCAACATAATGGTCTCTCTCCAAGTAAGCAACACCTACATCCTTCCAGTGCCACCTTACTAAAAAGAAAACAACAACAGAAAAATCAGAATTCAGAAATGCTTTGCCTGGCCTAACATTTCCTTTGTATTTGCCAGATGGGTATCAACATAGTGGACTCATCAGTGTCAGGACTTGGAGGATGCCCATACGCAAATGGCGCCACTGGCAACGTCGCGACAGAGGACGTGGTGTACATGCTCCACGGCCTGGGGATAGAGACCAATGTTGATCTCAACAAGCTCATGGATGCTGGAGATTACATCTCCAAGCATCTGGGAAGGCCATCAGGTTCCAAGACCACCACTGCTCTCCGCAAGCTAACGACCTAAGTCCCTGACAAATATATTAGGGACTCAGAAAAGAATATCAAGGACACATCAGTTTGTTTTTACAGAAGTGCTGTGATTGTAATTTGTAGTTGTAAACCGTCTCAATTTAGTCCCTACACGGCCAAAAATAAAGAGAAACCATCTACGTATAACCATTTCTGTATCATTTCTTGGATCGTATAATCAGTGCTCTTCGTACAGAAATCGTGTTTTAAGATGATTATACCCAAACTGAAAATTTTTGCCGAAGAAGATGGTTGCAAAGTTCTCTATATACTAGTTCTCTCGGGTCAAGGGCTTCATTCATTTTTGCCCTCGATAGTTTTGACTCGAGACGAATCATGAAACCAAACTCTGATAGCTTACTGGCAGAGCGGCATGTTGCTTACTGGCCATGATTTTAATCTATCTGACAGAAGCAAAAGTGGGTTGCAGATTTAAAGCTTCAGATTTTACTTCGGAGTAACGAAGGCCCATCCTATTACATGGTGATTAGAATTTGCGATAATATCCCACCTTCCCTGGCTGGAGCCCGTTCAGAACTAGCCGCCTCTGGCCGACGAGCTCAGTGCGGCGAAGCGTGGCGGCTTTGGAGACCTCGGCGACGCTGCTGGGTGTGGTCGACGGTAGGCCGCTCTTCTTCCTCCGCCGCCCTCGTTCTCCCTTCGCTCGCCTTCTTGCCGCCACCGCCGCCGCCAAACTCCGGCCACACGAATTCCGCTCCTCCCGCTCCAAAAACCAAGAGGACCAACCCGCCCCACCAGATGTGGGCCACAACCCCGCCACGTCACCGATCCGCGCCTAATCGCATCCACCCCGTCGCTTCCCAACCCAACTGACGCCCCGATTCCTCCCACGTCATCGATCCGCGGCACCCCACCTCCCACCAATCGCGACCCACCCCCTCACCTCTATAAAGCTCCACCACCCGCTCGTCGTCTCCACCTCAACGCAACGCAAATCCAATTCCCAAATCAAAAGCCACCCACCCCGAGCTCGGCGCGGCACCACCAGCCAACCCCATGGCGCCCAAGGCCGAGAAGAAGCCCGCGGAGAAGAAGCCGGCGGAGGACAAGGCCGGCGAGAAGGCGGAGAAGGCCCCGGCGGCGGGGGGGAAGAAGCCCAAGGCCGAGAAGAGGCTGCCGGCGTCCAAGGGCGAGAAGGGCGGCGAGGGCAAGAAGGAGCGCGGCAGGAAGAAGGGCAAGAAGAGCGTGGAGACCTACAAGATTTACATCTTCAAGGTGCTCAAGCAGGTGCATCCCGATATCGGGATCTCCTCTAAGGCCATGTCTATCATGAATTCCTTCATCAACGACATTTTTGAGAAGCTCGCTGGTGAGTCCGCCAAGCTCGCCAGGTACAACAAGAAGCCCACCATCACCTCCAGGGAGATCCAGACCTCGGTCCGCCTCGTCCTCCCCGGCGAGCTCGCCAAGCACGCCGTCTCCGAGGGCACCAAGGCCGTAACCAAGTTCACCAGCTCTTAGATAGTTAGCATGTACTACCACAAGTTGTTGTAGCGCGTCACTGGTGGCGGCGGTAGTTGCCCTGCCTCTCTCTGATTGTCTAGTGCTTGATGAATCTTGTAAGAAGCTCATGGTTGTTGCTTGTTGTTCTGACATTGAATATTAGTGGTGATGATTGCAACTTTTGGATGCCAAATTGCTGTGATGTATGCTGCCATTTTGGTATGGAATTGTGGATGCCGTTTTGTTCACCTTTGTGGTCTTGTGAAATTTGTTTTACTGTTGGAATATTGTGTTTTGCTAAGTTTCCTGATACGATTGATTTAATAACAAGATGGAACGCTCAGCATGAGATGAACAGCTATAAAACCAAGAGCGGGAGATATGATTCCGTCGCTTGATTTTGCTTTGTTTGTAAATTGTGGCTGCGGGGTTAGGCGTTTTGTAATTTGTAGTTTTGGTGGTCTTTGAAAATTTTGAATTGCCATTCGATTCGTTCGGAATAGCGCGGGAAAACCGGTAAGGAGTCTGAGAAGTTTGGCGGGAGCGAGGAGCCGCTTGAAAATTGAGGCATCGAAGCATGGTCACGTGGATTGCTTTTGGTGGGGGTCTAAATTCAGGTGAACTTGTTTCATTTTGGCGGATGGAACTTGAAGTTTGACGTTTTGGCGGATTTTGATTTTGATTTTTGAGTCCGGACTGCGGAATTAAAGGGCAACATTTGTTTCTTGTGGGGCTAGTGGATGATCTATTTGTCATTTATTGTATACTTTTACCTTGACACGTTCTCCTTTGTATCAAATAACTTTATTTTTCGTTTATTCTATACATACTAATAACAAACAAAATCACTAGAACACTATACTTTACCAGATTTAATGCAAATATCCCCTACTTCACTAGTTCCAAATATATTTATTTTTTTACTTTTAAAAACTCCAATGCAGTGCTTGCTTGAAAATAAACTTATTTGGGACAAACGAGAGGAGATAAAAGTAATTTTATTTTGTGACGGAGGTAAGCAATGTTTTCAGTATTTTTAGAGGTATAGAAATCATGTACATTTCCACTTATCACTATTCAATGACACCCATTTTTCTTCTAAAGGAAGGCAAGACCAGCACTTGTCTGTGCGGAAGCTAACCACCTAAGCCCCTGATGATCATAATAGGAGGGATTCAGAAAAGAAGATTAAAGATATACATCAGTTTGTGTCGGTTAAATGTTTTTACAGTAGTCCTGTGATTTAATATGTAAACCGTCTCAATTTAGCCACAACACGATGGAAATAGAGAAACCATCTATTCTATGTATACATGTTTCTGTTTCATTTCTTGGATGGAAAAATCAGTGCCCTTCATACCGAAGTAGTGTTTTATAATATGGTTGTAGCAAAACTGATAAACCTAACGACGACGACGGTTGCATTGCTTTGTAGCACCATATCATTTTCGTTCCTTCTGCGTTGCACTCAAAGTTGAGACCTGAAACGAATCACGAAACCTCTCCTCTATTCTGGGAGAATAACATAAAACCGTGACAGCAGCAGCATATGTTGCTTACCGGCCATAATTTCATCTATTAATCTTTCCATTCATGATAAATACACATTGGGTTGCAGATTCAAAGCTGCAGAATTCCATAGGATGCATCCAGTAACGAAACACCCACCCATTACATGTTGATTTGAATTTGTGATAGTATCCCACATTCCCTGGTGCTCGCATTGCTTTCGACATTTTAATGTGGAGAATTATCTCGGAGAGCTTGATTTAATCCATCTCCCTGGCTACTCCAGTGGGATCTTCGAGATCTTTGAGAATGGTTGTGCATTGCTTCAAAATTGACTTTGCTTGCTCGCCTTTTTCTGATTCAAAAAGTTCACCAAGTTCGTCTGTGAACTTGGCACCTTTTCTGTCAGCCAATGGAAAGTCTCTATACAACTTGCTCAACTCAAGTAGGCACTCGGAAGCAGCAGTGTGAACCTGAAAAGAAATACAGTCATGAGGGGGCAAGGCCTTTTCTGGGCACTAAACAGCAATTCAAACTCACTGTATGTCCAGAAATTGCTGGTTTACGAAATATACAACTATACAATAGCCTAATATGTACTCCCTCCGTTTCCTATTACAAGTCAATTTGGTTTTATCCTAAGTTAAACTTTTTCATGTTTAGCCCAGCTTATAGAAAAATACATCAACAATTGAAACACAAAATAAATATACTATAAAAGCATGCTCAATGGTGGATATATTTAAACTAATTTGGTGTTGTAGATGTTGATATATTTTTCTATAAACTTGGTCAAACTTAAAGAGATTGGATTTAGAACAAACCCAAAGTTACTTATAATATGAAACTGAGTAACAATTATACTTTACAATGGATGGATTTTCCTTTCAAGGTAGACATTATATGTTACTGTCAGTTCAAGGGACCTTTTTTTTTTCTTTTGAGGCAATCAGTTCAAGGGACCTTGTAACTATTTCTTCTGAACACCAGTGGACCAAAAACAAGCACAGGAACTGTTACTACATCAAGAAGCAATGCTATAGTCTGTAACCACGTAGACTACCACATTTTCATTTTCTAGACATTTTTTTTTAAAATGAGTATTTTATATCATCTCTAAAAAATGGCGTCAATGGTGTCATGCAATCATCAAATTCAGCATAACTTCATGAGAAAATCAGTCACTTTACGTTGGTTCCTTGAATCCATAGTAAACACTGTCCAATTTCATAAGGTTCACATGCTCACATGGCAATAAAAACATACAAGCAGTAGATTACAATATGATTATTCATTAGAAGAAAGAAAACAAATTATCTTATAGTGAAACCCTACAAATTATCTTATTACAATATGATTATGTTGTAATAAATAACACAACATAATAGGAGTTGGTGAGGCTAGATATATTGATGATTACCTGGGCAATCTTGACTAAGCTTATGACATCCATTACTTTTGGTGCCGTCAAATGAAATAACTGAATAGTCAAATTAAAAGGAATTTGTCAGGAAAGTGAAGAAATCAAATGCTGAGCTAAGGAATATAGCTGTATAGGACCAGACAACTATGTGATGTACCTCCTCAACCAAGTAAGTTGTTTCCTGAGGCCAATTGTTACTACCATCTGAATTCTGAAATTTGTGGCACAACTCTTTGATACACAAGAAGGATGACAACTTAACTGCCATAAAAACCAAAGAAAAACATCAATACAAAATCCATAAAAAATCAATATGTCAGTGGTGAAGTATCAAATTTAGAGAGATTAAAAAACAGTTGCATAGAATATATCACAGATCTTGGATAGAAGACATACTCTGCCAACTCTCCTCGGGTGATAAAGAATTTAAAATAATTTCTAGGATATTCTTCCTTTGGTTGACAATATTCTGTGGGAAAGCAATAGTGATGCAAGATGCTACACATTTCAGCACCTTATCAAGAGAAACAGAGACACCTTCACTTTCATCTTGCTCTGCAGAAGAGAGTAATACATAAAAAGTAAGGGAACAGGGAACAATTGTAAGCGGTTTTCACAGAGATTCTAGCACGAAGGAAAAAAAAAAGTAAAGATAGATAGGTTTGTACCATATGCTTACTCTCCTATTAAAATTCTAGAATTAACTGTCTATTCACACTGAGGCACTGAAATTTATGAATTGTAACTTGCCACATTGATTAGGAGGCAATGTTAAAACAGTATCACAGTAAAAAAAGATTGTATCTGATTCTTAAAGTCATGCACGTATGCAGCATTAAGGGAACCAATGTACTTATGTTCTAAAGGTGCGTTGTTAAGCCAATTCCATTGAGGTTTCTAAACATTGTGCTGTGATGACAAATATAAAGAATAGAGAATAAAAGAGAAGCTCTAGTACTCATTTACAAAAGGTTTTGTCCAACATAGGCATGAGATGGATGCAGTGAAGGGCTGAAATTAACGACTAACCAGCACTAGAGGATGCAGCAAGCGGAGATGAGCCCCTTGTTTTACAAATGACAGATTGATTAGAAACCTCATACAGCATGGGAAAAACAATATTGAAGAATCCCGGATCTCTAAATGCTGTAATCACCTGAAAAGCAATGAAAAAAGGAAAAAAAAAACTAAGTAAATGGTGCAATCCTAATATATAGAAATGTCAAAAGGCTATTCCAGTGCAACACCCAAACTCAACAAATCTCTTTCATGAAAGTATTAAAGAAACAGACAATCTGGATTGCTCTCCACGATATTCTGAGAAGATGGCTCTTTGCAATATTTTCAGAAAGTTCTTCCAACTAAATAACTACTCTCTCTGTCCCAAAATAAGTGTAATTCTAGGATTTAAAAGGCAAATTACCATGAGAGAGAAATGACTCAGACACCCCTCATTAAATGGGGGGTGATTGGGAATAAGTTAAGAGAAACTTGAAAGAGGGGTGGTTGAAGGAAGGGAAGGTAGTACTCTAGAAGTGCACTTATTTTGGGACAAGATTTGAATATTAAGATTGCACTTATTTTGGGATGGAGTGAGCATTAAGCATGAAAATATTTGTCGTAAAGTTTTGTTATATACTACTTGATCATAAACCTCTAGCACGAGGTTAAGAGCACAACTATGTTATATCCTACTCGATCATAAACCTTTTGAGCATGAGGTTAACAATGTAACAGCTAAAAGTCCTTTTTTAAAAAAGAAAGGGTTGGTCCACAAACAGTAACAATGCTTCAAGCCTCCACTAGCTGCAAATTTTAGTTTCACATAGAAATCAGGCCATCAGGGTAGAGACATCAGGGTAGAGAAGAGAAATACTTGCTGTAAACACGAGAAAGCTGCTTCACGGTACAATTTTGACTTCCTACTGCATGCAACACAAACAGCATTTAGAATAACAGTAGGCATGCCAGAGTCTTCTGCAGTTATAGCAGCATGACAGCTTGAACAAAGTGAAGCAAGTGCATCCAGAATAGCATCTTTTCCCTGTGGAGAAATTTATGGCCAACAAAATGAATTATGAACATCGTCATGGATAAAGATTCTTGAAAATCTATAAGCAGTCCATTCAATTTTATTCCATGATAAAAAGGAAAGATTCACTAGATATTGTTCATGTGAGTAACATTCGACAAACCAACAGAACTGAACCTTTGTTTGGACATAAGCTATATAAATTAATTTTAAACAACGTTACAGAAAACAAAACATAGTATTTTTTACCTCCCAAAATCGACCAGGTAGTTCTTTCAAAAGTGATTTGAGAATATTATTGTGGTGCACAGAGAGGGATTCTCCTAGAGCATCACATAGTCTTTTGATAGCCTTAGCTGACTGCAAGTAGCAAACACAGAACCATAAGTGTGTTCCAAGCTATGACAATCTGCTGTCTGTGGACTGTAAAATTATGAAACAGAGGCCCTACCTTTCTCTTCCCTGCCCATGACGACGAGGACATGCAATCACACAGAAGAGACACAATTTCTGGTAAGTATAGTTGGAGGGTTACTCTTTCGCTACTAGGAATATCCTCCCAAAGTTCTCCATACAATGCACTGATGTCTTTGTCATCATCAAATCTGAAAAACACGTTTTGTTATGGCAGAACCAGTGCAGCACAGGGAACTGCTTATGCATTTCGTGTTTCTGTGGTAGAAAAGATGAAAGGTTAAGATAATGAAACATGACTTGACATACCTTGAAGCAAAAATTACTGGGAGAACAACTGCATTGTATCCACTAAGAACATCTGGTGCATTGCTTAAGTAAGCTTTAATAAGAACTGCAGCAGATAACTGAGCATTTTTTTCACCTAAATGCAGAGAAGCGGTATCTTCAATAAGTTTCTGAGCCTGAGAAGGGCTGGCATATTTTAAAACTGAAGCACAAGATGATGCAAATGCCCTTTTAGCTGCAGAACTCTTTTCTTCCAGAATAGCACTGTACAATATCCTCAGCAACGTTGCTGCATATGGTTTGATTTCGACCATGACCTTCTGTACTAACAAGGTGATAAAGCTAGCAACACCAACCCTGAAATGAGGCATAAAATGAATGTCAATGATATTGACGACATGAAAAGCAATAATTTATTATTTCAATTATACTTCAGAATTAACCTTGTATTGAGACCAACAGCAGATTTAACCATTTGAGCTAGGCGAGGAACTAATAGATCCAGTGATTCTTTGTCAACAACTTTTAAACAGATATCAAGGGTTTCCCACATCGGAGAATCTTTAGCCACAGCTATGCGCAAGCTTTCAAGCTTTTCACTTTGGATGCCAACATTCCCTGCATGCATCTTTGGTCCAAATTCAGGAATGAGTGAAGTACAGAAACTGCTAAGTGGACTCTTGGAACATCACCACTCATCCATGCTTAACAAAAACCAAGAAAAGTAGCTACCTCGACATAGTTTAACCTTTGATCCTCCAGACTTGATAAACATTCGAGCATACAGCTGACAAGTTCTGACAGATGTGGCTTAAGTGCAGGGCCAGCCCCCTATGAACATCGGGCAGTCAGTTCATGTAATTCAATTCATGAAAGCAGTAAACACAAAACATAATTGATAAAAGTTGGTTATAGGCCACACATATACAAAGTAGAAAATATCACTTCATCTATTGTGGCAACAACTCCTTATTTTATGCTCAATCGGATAATGCCACCTGGCTACAACACACTAATGGTCTAGTGTATTATAGCCCATTGGTGAATACTTCGACGGTTGCAATTAGTGCAAGTTTAAGTGGAGCAAAAACATATGAAGTTGGCTTCTCCTTAACACCACAAGAAGAAACTGAATATTTGGTTAGAATATGAATACAGCTAAACTGCTAGTATAATCTTTTGTGATTTAATATGTTAAACAAAATAGAGATGCCCATAAAAACTCCAGAAAGTTGCCACTAAAATTATACATGCACAACGCAGATAAAATTTGTGAATTCGGCAATCAATATACCTTAGCAAGCTTCATAACCAAACTTATAGATGCCTTTTGAACACTTGAGACTTTACTGAGTATGCCTTCGGAAAGCAAGTACGGCAGTACAATGTTCATTGTTTCATTGGCATCAGATGCAGAAGTAAGTGATACATCACAGAGCCTAACTGTCAATGAGCTTACAGCTCGGCACAAACTGTCACCAGCATTTCGCACAGTTTCCTTAATATCATCCATCACTCGGAAGGTGGTCATCCATATTTTTCTCAAATGCTTAGAAACCTTAACAAAAGGAAATATAATCACTATTTTATTCTCAAATTAAATCCAAAACAAGTTATTCATATCCTATGCAAAACAAAATAGTTATACAAAATCGAGAAAACAAATTTAAAAAGTTAATTATCTACCTGACTATATCTTCGACCTTGGATAATGTCTGCAAGTGCAAGACACGAAGCTTCACGCGAACGCCAGAGCCTTGATCCAGATTGAACCAATAAATCTTCTACTATTAGATCGTAATGTTCATCTATTGTTTTCTTTGGATCTGCAACAATTAATTTCCATATGTGTGCCATGGAATCCTAGAATGAAATAAGAAGTATCAGTGTTAGCTAGGAAGAAATATTTTTGAAATAGTTAAAGAGATCAAAATTAGATGATCTGTATCGCAAGTTGCATGGATAATATGGAACCATTGAATGACTGTTTCAATGGGACATCTCCAAGCTTGTCAACCTCTCAACCTCCTCGCTGTTATTAGGTGAGGAGGCTTGCCTTTGGAGTTTGGCTTGAGCCAAGGGGCTTTCCCTGATATGGACCCTGGCTAGGAGTTCTAGGCATGTGAGTCAGGTTGTTACGTTGTCTCTATATGGGAGTGTTTGTTTCTCAAAAAATGTAACAGTGTGTTGTAAGGCTTTTTTCCCCTTCTTCTATTAATGCAATGACACACAACTCTCCTGCGTGTTTGAGGGGAAAAAACTTGAATTGCCACCTAAGGTGAACAGACAGGGCAGCAATATTTAAATACTCGAGCTGTCTGATGCATTATACTACTTCATAACTGCTTTGGATTCTACATAGAAAAGAAGACTGCATTGTAACTCTATATCTATACACCATTGAAACAAGCAAACCAAAATATCTCTAAGACCAAAAACGCACAGAACCTCATCTATGGAGTTGCTGAAATTTTCAAGGCCACAGCTAACAAAATTCATATTCAGTTTGATACAAATGAAAATAAGTATGTTAAAGGATCAGAACGTACTAACACAAACTTAATTTTAATCAAACATAAAAATAAGAAAATAAAACATGACATACTCCCTCTGTCCCAAATCTGGACAACTGGATGTCCAGATAAATCCCCAAAGTTTTTGTGTGTGTGTGTTGGGGGGGTAGGGATGGGAATGTACAGTACAACTCCAATACCTGGATGTTTTTATCAGGATCATATTGGTAACGGACAAGCCTGGGAAGTAAGGCATGCAGATGAGGTTGAAGTGCCTCACCAGCTTGCTTGGCTATCTTGGAAAATCCAAAAGCAGCACCCCTCTTGGAATTGATAGCAGCCTGATAATTAGCTAGATCCATGAACTTGTATATTAAGTCAGGTTGGCCCATCTCATTGGCAAGGCTACAAAGCTCCTTGTATGTGCTAAGCTTTCCTCCAGTAGGATTATTGCCAATAGTTCCTTCTTGAAAAACCTCTGAATCCTCCATCAGCTGATGCAGACACAGGAAAAAATCAATAGTTTTCTTTAGGTCCCTTTTCTTTATCAGGCTCTCTTAAAAATAGAGAACTGGAAACATAGTGTGCACCTTGATGGCCCTTTTCTTCTTTGCTGCGCCAGACAGTGTATTCACAAGAGCATGAACCAGCTGCTCCTTCATAGATGCGTCACCAAGCTCATATACAATACTCATGCCTTGGGATGCCAGATCTTGTGTAAGGTCATTCTGATCACCAAGAAGGTGGGTAAGAGCTTCCTGTAAAAGTAATGTACTTCAAAAGGTAAGTAGAAGCATAGAGCAAACTGTTATAGACTGGAATAATGATAGAAGACATTTGGAAGTGAGACATATTATGACAGTAAAAGAGAAAGTTTGAGAATGACTCAACAGTGAAGGCCATTCTTTCATCCCCAAGATGTATATGCATGCACCGTTTGTAGAATCAAATACTTAGGTTTCTGGTTTTCTTCAATTGAAATGTGTAAACACCAGAAAGGACAAAAGCTAAAAGAAGATATTTTTTTGCACCCTGTACATGGATCAAGTCTTAAAATAGGTGATTGTATCATGATATTTTAATATTTTTCAGTGCCAACTTGGCTGCTGAAACCTCTGAGGAGCTCAGAATTATACTATAAGCAAGCACATGTTGTAAATGGAAGGTGCACGATTATTATAAAAATTAAGCTGTCTTCTGTGCCCTCGTCAGCCTACTGGCATCATTTTACGTTTTTATAAAACTCACACAACGACCTACGATATATCAGTCCTAATGCAAACTTTGGATTTGGCATCAATCATATTTTTCCTAAGATATAATAGGATCACTGTAATGATCAAGATATCTTCTCATTGTTTGGCAAACCTGAATTTGTGGAAGCAGTTCGAGGATCTTTGGATGCTGACCGCAGTACATTGTAAGTGAGACCAACCAGACAGTACCTGCACACCGTTCCTCTTTTCTACTGCTATAAATTAGTGTATCAAACAACCTTTTTATAATTTCTTCTCGAGCCATTGCATGTGCTTCTTCACAACCGCTTCTTTTATTGGAGTTAACAGAGACAAGTAGGGGTGCATCACCAGTAAGATAGTTTGTGGCCTGGGAAAGGGAGACAAAATTTGTTTCTAGTATTACATCTGTGCTCACAGGAACTTCCCCCCATATAAAAGATAGCGCTTCCCCAGCTGCAAAAAGAACATCTTCCACCTGAATAATGATATTTCGGAATAGAAATGGTCAATATAGAATATATTTAACTGCAAATTTTGAATTGATCAAAGAACTACCTTAGAGCGTGAAAGGCTAAAAATTAAGTCCAAAGCATTATTCAGATGTGCAAAGGACAACTCATTCCAAGATAGGTGTCCCAGTGATATCAAAATCTTTTGTATAGCTTTAGTATCATTCTCAGAAAGCAGCTTAGCCAGCCTCTCATTCAGGATTGTTAAAAGTGCATCTGCGATAAATGAGATTAGCTTAAACAAATACATAGCAGAGGAACGTGGTGAATATCACAGTTCATTTGTATCAGAAGTGTGAGAAACACATTTTACCTTGAGAGGAGTTTCGGTTAATAGAAGGCAATGCACAGCGCAGACCAATATGACCAAGAGCTTCCATCGCAGTGGAAGCCAATGTCGAACTCTCAGATTCAACAACTTTTACAAGAACATCAGTTGATTTCTGTACCATTTCTTCAGTTATCTGTACATATTCATAAAAAATGACAGCACAGTAGCCCTCAGTTACATTTTTAAATATATTTCTACAGCGATAGGATAATTAAAGACTGATTGAAAAGCACCATGGCTGCAAGCATCTAAGCATGAGAAAGGACATAACAAAATAGGTAATGAGTTTGTACACTGAGCTATGTACTTTCTTTCCAGCATGTGACATCACCTTTATCAGTTCATCACTAGTTAGGGATGCAAACTAAACCCTTGTGTCTTCTATCTGGGGCTGAATAATCCAGCCAATTTGGCACATTAATAGCCCAAGAAACCAGCATGAAAATGGTAAAGACATATATTCCACATATGTAGATAAATGTTGATGCCCTATTTTAGGGGGGGAAAAGATTAAAAAAACGAACACTTGTATTGTCCTATAGTTTTGAGAACATTGTATGGCATAGGCAAATTATAATGTAATTTATCCTTGCACATGACATTCAAAACAAGAACTTCCTTACACTAGTCCGTTTCACTATCATATTCTTAGTACCAGAGCATGAAAAAAAGGGTTCTCATGGACGGTCTTACTAATGAGATGTCCATCAAGTCACTCTGATATAGCACCAGCAAAATATACTCAAGATAGAGTTTAACCATATCAAATGATCAGCGAATGCACTGAAGTTTCATGTAAAGCACATGTAGCAAGAAAATGACATAAACAGACTACAAAAGGTTGGGATCATGAAAGAAGCATAAACTCACATAAGATTCCTTTAAACAGCCCGCAGTTATATACCCAATTGCACATAACAATCCATGGTAATTTTCGAATCTGGTGCAATTCATCAAATATCCACATGAATTAGAAGGAGAATAGCAGTACAGACAAAATGAATTTGTGTTTTAACTTCCTCTGCCATACCTTGATGGGTGATTTTGATCAAATGTTGAAGTGAGCTCAGACAGAAGATCCAGTGCAGCAGTGCTTGAAAGCGCTGAAGAAGTAATACCAAGAAGACGTGAGGCTGCTTCACGAGCTTCAGCATCAACATGGCCCAGTAAAGTTCTTAGCCAACGTAAACGGTTCATATACCGTGATGACACCAACTAAATTATAAAAGGAAAAGGTTTAAACATGTGAAGCAATCATATTTTACTTTGACAGATAACATAGAACAGAAACCTTTGGTTGACGAGAGGAAATATCGACCAATGACTTCAAGGCCAGCGCGTGAAGTTCACTAGACCCTTCATATGACATGGCATGTTCTAAAATCACACACAATTTTGCTACTGGAGAATTAGATAGATCTTCTTGAAGAAAATATGGGACATCACTTTTCTCAAAACACTTCATTAGAAACTTTATCATTGCAAGAAATGTTTTTATTGGGAAAAGCAACTTTCCGTTCCTCTGCTCATCACAATGCAGCAACTGAGGCTGTTGGCTGTAAATATAATTTACCATCTCCGCAACATCAGGATAGTTGGAATCAGTCGCTATTGCAGAGGACTGTCTTTCATCACTTAAGAGATTTAGACCAGTTAAAGCCATTTCCCTGATGACAATATAATCACATAATTTTTATTAAAAGAAAGCTAAATAGAATCCAACAGCAAAGAAAACATGATGTCAACAACTCAGAAATATATTTGTCATCTTTTCTAACAAACCTTATGTCCAGTTTTACATCTGAAGCACCAATCATGCAAATGTACCGGCTTGGGCAGTGCGTCATATCATATAGTGTTGTTGCCCATCTTACAACAGAAAATCGGACCTCACTTTGCTCCTTGAAGAAAAAATAGGATAAAAATGGTAAAATAAGAAAATCATGCAAATCTAAACGACTTAAAGTACTTGTATCCTCAAACAGTAGGGTTCAACTTTCAAATACAACAATAAATAGAAGAACTAGTTATATTCTAATAGAACTTCTGATCAGGCCAATTAAGCATATCAAAACTCCATCCTTTTGTATTATTGCTTTCATGTATATCTAGATGAGTCTAATTAAAAATAAAATTGAATCCCACAAATTCAGCTTTAAACTGGAAAACGTTCCATTTTGGTTCAGCTGTAAGTACTTAAGAATCTACAATGACAATAACAGCATCTTTACCTGTTGAGAATTTTCCAGAAGAAGTTCCTCAAGATCTTTCAGTATTACAACTGAAGCATCCTGGTATCAAGGCCAAGAAAAAAAGAAATCACAAATATATTTCCATAAAAAGTGGAGTAAGCTAACAGCATATGAAAGAAACTTACTGTAGACAGATGCAGTAAAAGGACAAAGCAATAATATTAAAGTCACAAGTATGTAAAACCTAAAATGTCAACAAAACATTTCTTGTTTCTCCCCTCTGCCAAACAAAGTCTCTAATGGCTGCTTTTATAGATACACTGTTATAATTAGAACGAAGAACATAGCTAACTACTAACTTATTTCAAGTCATATGACTCATATCTCAAGGTTTCCTTTCAGCAAAATAGTAGCACGAATACATGATTTCAAGGCATTGGTTAGCATCTGGCATAGCTAGAACTTCGAGGTCCATATGAATGTGTGTGAACGGATGGGATGGGTTAATCCATCTTGGTTGTGAAAGGTCTGGCATTACAACATACACCTTGGTTTATAAAGACAACTCCAGGTTAACCCAACTGTAGCAAATGAGGACAACAGCTTAAACGAATTTTCATGTGCTTGGTTTAATCCAGTAATATTATAACATGCTGGACCATGGAACGTCAAAATCTGTTCATGTGCTTCATTGACAATAAACTAGGAGTTTGTAATGCATAGTCATCAGCCACAAAGTAAAAATATTTGACTATTGAGAATGATGATACATGTCATGACAGGTGTACAACACGGCAACACGCTTTAGGGAAAAATACTATAACGGTATAACCTTGAACCGCGGTTCACAATCATCTTTGCCCACACTTTTAGCAGTTAGGAAAGCAGTACAGCACCATATTAGGGAAATTAGCATGTCCTCCACAATACCTTGTATGCTGTAGCAAGGGAAGTAGCTGCCTCCTGAATTGTCAAACGAAGAGATTGCTCCTCTAATCTTAAAGCAGTAAAGAGTCGTATAGCCATGTCAGTTCTTTTGCTGCAATGTTCATGAAAAGTAGAAAAAAAATCAGTCTCCATAACAGAAATTAATCACGAGTCGAGAAAGTAGAGGAGTAAGAAAAGACCATACCACATACCTGAATAAATTAGGCATGCGAGTGGCAAGCAAACCAATGGCCTGGTATGCAAATATTTTAATATCTCTACTGGAAGAACCTGGACATGACAGAAATCAAGAAATCTCCACTGTTTTCTCAATTTATTCAACATGGCAAAATAGGAAAAGAATGCCAAGATAAACCATATGAATGTCTAAACAAGTATTGTAGTTGATAAGTGCAAAACCTGCTTCTGTAGTGGAAGAACCATCGAGCGAACGTAATATTCCACTGAGAATAACTGGACCGATTAACTTTAGTTGGTCGTTTGCTGCCTAAATCAATAAGGGAACAACGATAACTGATAAATGCTTGAGACCATGAAAGTTGACAGAAAGGGACCGAACTGCCACAAATGAAAAATCTAAAATTGGAATGGGACAAGTAACTAATGCAAGAAGATAATCAATATATGGTGAAAAACATACAAAGTGCACCTACATGTTTGAAAACCCAGACAGTAAACTCCATCCCTAACTGCTTTAACCTTGAAGTAGTTGCGTTTCCTGCATGCATAGAAACACAGCAGAAACAAATATGAGTTTACTAACAGGACATGGCATGCTGAAGTTGAGTCATTGCCTTGCTGAAACTTCAATTGAGTAGTTTTAGCAATAATTGAATGCAACATAACAAAATACAATCTCAGATATCAAATTTCAGAGAATTTGTGTTGCATATAATAGAAATAGACACGTAGAAGGAACAGGTTGTGTCTATCTTGCAATTCCCTCTTTAAAGGAAGTGATGCATATATGTGTTTTGGGCTGCACCATTAATTTCAGGATAAGGATTATTAGTTTCTATATTAGATATTTCATGGGCTCTAGCACCTCTATATAAGGAGGCCAATGTTATCATTATCATTAAGCAAGAAAAAAATATCAGTCCAGTTCCTCAATGTTCTTCATCCCAGTCTATGTCTACATCTTATCCCATCCCAGTTCACTAATTAGCTATAGTGAGGCCAGTTAGGTAAATTACATGTGTATATTTCAAGAAAAAATATAACTCTCTTACTTGTGCCAAACATGAACCATGAATTTCTAGGCCCATGCTTGATGTTTTATCATTTTATTGTAAGTATGTTGTACATTATTGTTAATTTGATATTAATAATATTTCAGAAGGTCATCCTATTCTGTTCCTAGCTTTCCATCAAACTCTAAAAGATGCCTTAAGGAAAAATTATTGTACAATATGACAAACATACCAAATCATTTTCTGTCCTACTTCGGTTCAGTGATGATATAACAATAAAAACTAGCAAATAAAGGAATAATACATTAGTTAACAACACAGACAATTAACATTTCATTTAATTGGTCATGACAACCAATAAGAAAAATAAAATAATACGCATAAAGCAAAAAAAAAAAAACAGAATACCATAGATGCAGCCAAAGATGCACTGAAGTGTGTAAGGGAATGCGTTTGCTGCAGCAATCGATCGGCAGAAAACACCCATAAGGCGAATTCGCAGTGAACTATGTGCTGGGGTGACCTTCAGTTCTGAAGCTATATTTTCTGCACTTGGAGTACCTGTGGCAACAAAGAACAATATCATGTACCATCCCAGAACACAAATATTCAGATCTGCACTGATAAAAACAAGCATGAGATTTTTATGAAACAAGTACTGACATTTACAAATTAGAAAAAGAAAAGAGAAGCATGTGCACATGTGGCTATAGGAGTGCAATGTGAAAATACTGGGCCTGCTAACATACAAACTCATTTACAAAATATAAGGCTTACTTTGGATGGGAACAAGGATTAAGAAGGGTATGAAAACAAGAGAAGAAGAAGAGGACATGACCTTGTTATCCATATTAAGTTAAAAATATGGGAGATAACAGTTAGTGAGAACATTAGTTATAATTACAAGGTGAGAGAAGATGGTGTAAAGAGGATCAATAAATTTTCATGCATGATCCCCCTATACCCTAGTGCATTGGGACTAGAACTAGGCTAGAGGAAATATGTTCATGGAATATACACATGTAATATACCTAACTGACCTTGCTATGTATATAAATAAGAGGCACCAAAGCCAAAGGGTTCCTGTACCCATGTTTTGATCATGCAACAAGAAAATTTGAGAAAACTATAGTCCTTACATTTGAATAAATCAAACTTATCCTAGATGTCAATAATTTTACCCTCACCCTTTACCGTTTTATGTAAGAAACTGGATTCAATATTACAGTTTAGCAACGTCAATGAAGAAAGAAAAATCAAGTCATGTTGCCGAGCTCAAGGACAAAACTTATGCCAATACATAAGAACATAGTGGCAGTGACTATTATGTTGAAACAAAAATGACTTAAGTTAGAAACTTAGAATGCTACAGAATCCTTAAACGCATACCATTGAATAGTGAGAATAATCTCTTAATAAGGTCGGGATCTTCTAAGTTCACAGTTGAAGCTTTGCTCTTTAATAACTCCTCTCCTCTCTTAGCAACTGACTCTTGACTTTATTGAAACAGTGATTCACATGATTATTGATCCATTGATCCATAAAAACATTTCGGCAGATTGTAAAAAAAAATAAATCCAAAAAGTACCTATCTGAAGCAGACGCTAAATAAAGAGGGTAGACGATCTCTGGTGCCAACTGCATAGCTTCAATGACATTCAATATTCCTAGCTGAAGATATTACAAGTGAAGTTCAACTGTAAGAAGTGAGGTACTACACTCAAGGACTTAAAATGGAATAAGTGATTGCATGCACAGACATAAGAATAAATGGTGCCTAATATGAAACGCTCAAACACATGCATTTCTGTTTTACCTTTCTTGATGTAAGTGTGTCACCTTTTAGTGGCAGCTTCCCAGTAACACGATCTGACTGTGCAACTGAAAGACCTGCTGGGCATCCGATACTGAAGATTGATGGTAGTCAACTCTCCATTAATCAATAATAGTTCCATACTTGTACATAATTGAGAAAGGAAACCCTACCCTTGAGGTGGTGTTTGATACAGTATTGTGTGAAAACAAAAGTCAGCAAATACTAAGCCATCATTAGATCCACTTATGGCTTGATACTTTGAAGAAACAGTGTCATCGACCTTATGTGTGTTACATTCACCAATAGCCTGACAACAAAATAAAACAAAGACAAAAACTAGCAAGTTTACTAGGATGCAGATACACCAAATAAAGAAAAGGAAACTATGAATAACTCATCAAAAGTAATTATAGACTTGAATAAAAGTGAAATAAATTCAATGCCATAGTCTGATGATAGAAAGAGCTGAGGATGATTTAGATCCCAGAGAAAGTTGCAATTCTGTTAAAATAGGGTATTTGAATAATATTTGCATGTACAGCTTATCTATGTGTCAACTTATATAGATTTTGACTGAAAGGGTGAGATTTGGCTGTTGCAAGTCCATGTGCAACCTAGTAACCTACATAATTTTGTCAGAACCTTTTCCTGAATTCTTCAGTGCAAACTATTTAAACCGTTGCGCATATTTTTTTCTGATCATGTGCAATCGTGTAAACTCTGGTGGACACCCATATTTGTTGAATTTATAGAGCAACAGAAAAATGTGACTAACCTTCACTACGAGTCTCAAGATAATTCCCTGATGCTGCTCTGGAACATTTGATATGTTGATTAAAAGATCAGGTGCTATGCTTCCCTTGTCCTGTTATAGAATGTTAACTTCATGTTGTTGGCGTTGAAGAAAAGATGATACAGCTTAGAGAAATAAGAAACTAGAGAAAGGACCTGAAGTCTTACTGGCTAGCACCACAAGTTGGTGGGCTAACTGGGCTGGGTTCAAGACTCACCCCCTACCTAATACCATTGATATGAAAGACCTTCCTTTCATATCCAGTTTTAAAACGAGAAACGAAGCAGAACAAGATACCTCACTTAGCAGACGATCAAACGCCATCTCAATATAAACAACACAGAAGTTCCGAACTATTGTTGAGGAAATAGATTCAGTATAGATCCTCCATAAATCAAGCATGGGCAGTGAAATCTCTGGCCTGTGCTTCACACGTTTGTTAATGTGGCTGAGAATTTCCATAACCTGATGGAATCCAAAAGTAGCATTCGCTTTCATTACATGCCATTGTATAATTGACGCGGAAATGTTGTTATAAAAACATGCACAGAGCAGACGGGAAATGGGGCTAGCACTCTGCTACCCCTGAACAGGCTCAGGTTATAGCTACAAATGCAAGTAGTTATTGCAACATAAAGCCCAAAAGTCCTCTAACCACGATGTATAGAAGATTGTTTCTACATCCAAAACTATTCAAACTACTAAAATCCGGAGTACTAGACACTAAGCTCGAATTCCATCACCGTGCGGGCAAATTGAAGCAGGAACATGTAAAATCACCAGGTGACCAACTAAACCAACTGAAG
Source organism: Oryza brachyantha (assembly GCF_000231095.2). Classification (NCBI taxonomy): domain Eukaryota; kingdom Viridiplantae; phylum Streptophyta; class Magnoliopsida; order Poales; family Poaceae; genus Oryza; species Oryza brachyantha. The sequence goes on from NC_023174.2 coordinate 1,428,871, forward strand.
CGGAAAAGTGACACCACACCTATACCTATGCCTCAGACACAAATTCGACCAGATACAGGACTTGAGGAGCGGTATACTTACGAGCTTGCGGACGGACGCGGCGGGGGAGGCGAGCGAGGTGATGGCGTAGGGGAGGACGCGGGCGAGCAGCGGGGCGAGGCGGGCGTCTTCGGCGAGGGCCAGCCGCGTCAGCATCCTGTCCAGCGCCTCCTCCCTCTCCGCGTCGGTCTGCCCCGCGGCCGGCGACGATGGCTCCGCCATTTCTTCCGGCGATGTTGGACTCTCCCCCTCAGTCTCCTTTGTTTCCTTTCCTTCCCGTGCAAGAAGGTGAGGAGAGAAGGCGAGAAAGATGGTCGAGTCGGGTTCGAGTCCAACCGCTTAGGCCTTCTTCGGAACGGCCAGGATTGGGCCACAATCCCATGTCGATCAGTCCGACGCCGATTGAAGCCCCGCCCATAGAAGAATATGTATTCGATTAAGCCCAGTTTATGATTTGAGCCCAGCCAACCCGGCCTGGGAAAAAATAATCCCCAGACTAGGCCTGGAAATATTTCTCTAGAGAACGTGCAATGTTCATTGCTTCTAATTTTCAGTAGCATCTGGACCCTATTTGTGTTGATCAATTTATGGATTATCAAACTTCGATTTTCGGTTTTTTAGTAACAAATAAAAATTTATCAATTATTCTGGATATTTTATACAGAAGTTCTGTCTGATGGATCAATTAACATAAGTAAATTAATTCTAATAAGCTTATGGGTATTCTAACGATCATCTATGGATTAGGGTAAAGGCAAACTTACGTTTGTTGTTCGGTTGTTCCTAATGATAAGTACAAATTAATATTGATAGCTAGCTGTTCATTAGCAAATGATTTTTTTATAACAACTAAAATCATAGTTCGAACCGAACGCAGCGGATTTTATTTTATCCATGTCATGTGCTCGTTGCAGTGGTAGACTAGTCATACTAGAAGTAGAGATTGCTATATTGCATAATTAGCTAAAACCATCTGGCTTAGCGTTTCATTAATCCATGGTGTAAGCGATGCTGGTCAGCTCCTTGGCGTGCTTCTCCCACAGCGCCACGAACACCTCCACCCCACCACCTTTCCTCAGGCTCGGCATCACCACCACCACCCCGTCCTGCGGCACCTTCGCCGGCAGGATCCCGGCCAACCGCCCGCCACATCCCAGGTCCAACCGGTGCAGCTCAAGGTGAAGCCAGCTGTCCGAGTCCACGTCCGGCGACAGAACGCCCGGCTCGTCCTCGTCCGCCGGTTCCAGTGGCTCCTCACCGTCGTCGTGCAGCGCCCCGAAGTCGATGAACGACTGGAAGTAGCGCCGGTCGACAGCTCTGATCCCCGCGCGAACCAGCGCCGCCGCGTCCGCGAGGGTGCCGGTGGTCAGCTCCCCTGCGGTGGCGCCGGAGCTGGCGTTGATGATGAGGTTTCCGAAGAACCCGTTGGGCACAGCGGCCGTCCCGAGACGGGCGCGGCCGTTGACGGAGACGTTCACCGACGTGCGCGCGCCGGCGTCGAGCGCCCGCACGGCGGTGATCTTCTTCCAAACGTGCGCCGACACGGTCTCGAAGGTTGTGTACTTGCCCTGCGCGCGGCGCTTCAGCTCGGCGACGAACTCGCTCGGGTAATGCAGCAGCAGGTTGGCGACCTCGGAAAGGTCGACACGGACGACGGCGGTGCCCTGATTCCTTGCGACAGCGCCGTCGCGCAGCAAGAACTCCGCGCCGCGGTGCTCGAACTCGCACCTCGGCGGTCGGCGCGGCGAGAGAGAGCCAGGGCCGTACGGGAGAGGGCGGTCGAGAGGCGTCGCGCCGTTGCGACGGACGGCGTCGGTCCACGCGTGAAAGAAGGTGCTCATGGAGAACCCATCGGCGGCCTGGTGGTGCGCCGACGAGGCAACCACGAGGCCGCCGCAGGCAAAGCGGTTTATCTGTAACAGGAGCAGGTGCTCCGTCGGCAAGCCCGTGTTGGCCGGCGGGTGGAGGCGCGCGAGCTCCGGCGACGGCGCGAGCGGGAGGTGTTCAGAGAGCTCAGACGACACCTCAGCCTCGACGACGAGCGCGCCGGCGCCACCTCTGCCCGTAACGAAGAACGGGCCTCGACGACGGCCACCACCGCGGTGGAGGCGCGCGGTGAGGAGCGGGAAGTGCGGAAGAGTTGCAAGGAGAGCGTCGAGGAGAGCGCGGGTTGTCGGGTTGGGCGGCGAGAAGGCGAAGAGGACGGTGACGTGGTAGGTCGGCGCGACGAGGTCGAACACGGTGAGCGGCACCTCCTCCGTCTCGCATGGCGGAGGCGGCACGGCGAAAGTCCTCTTCACCTGCACCTCCATTGCATCTGCTCGATTGATGGATGGATGCTGGCAATGGTGCACATATATATAGGCTTCATCGTGCTGCAATTAACAGCACAGTTCAAGTGTAAGGTAGGTGTCAATCTGTGCACGCATGCAGCTGCAGCTGCATGCAATGCTGGACTTGTTGCTTTGTTGGGTTCGATCTCCAAGACATTTAATTCAACGAAGCGTACGTACGTGTATACGTAGATGTCTCGGTTGTACGGGGGACAAAAATACCTACTACGAACTGAGCGTATATGGATGAGTACGTGCAGATGAAGCAGAGGAGAGGTCAAGATCGTGCCACTCTCTGTGCTGTGCATAGCCTTGCCTTGGTGTGCGCGGGAATGGGTTAATTGCGCGCGGATTTGAAATCTGAAGCCATCGACTACCTGGGCTTCCTCAAAATTCTAACTGTGCGATTGGGTTAACACTTCAACTTCACGTAGGCCGACGCCGAGTTTCTGATTTTTTATCTTAGTTGGGCCGGCACAAATGGTACAAGGCCGGCCTGCGCGACCTATCTCGCAGCTACCACATCAATCCCAAAATAAACAAAACTAGAATGGGATATAACTGTGGTGTACAATTTGTCACATATACAGTATTACCGCTCTTCTAAAATATAATAATTTCTGTGGTAATTAGGATAGACTAAGAAAATGTCAAAAAAATTCTCTTTTAGTCACTTCAGTAATCAATTTTTAAATTTTCATTTTGTAAGCATCTAATTGTCTCTAAGATTATTGGAATGATTGAAATCACAAAAATCAGTATATAAATGTTTGTATTATGGTACACAACTTGAATCTTATAAATCTTATAGTCACTTATCGCGGAGGCCCTCCAAACCACTCCTGCGCGGAGCCACGATAATCGCTCAAAAACCACATGAATTCAAATTTAAAAATTTAAACAAAATCATGACGGTTTTAACCACCATATCGTGCGGTAACTCGTGATTATCGCGCGGTTTGGGTACGATTATCGCTACGACTTGCAGATTGCGGTTTGGGATGATAATCGCGCGGTTTCAGACGATTATCGTGACGATACGACGATCGCGGTTTGAAGCGATAATCGCACAGTTTCAGCTAAAAACCATAGCAATATAAACGATAAGCGCACGGTTTTAGCTAAAATATAGAGGTCGTTAGCCATCGAAATTAAAGGGAAAAATTAGGGAAAAAGATGGTGAGGCTTATAGTAAAAAAGATAGTATACCTGAGCAATCGTAGAGTAAAATAAAAAAATTGACATGACCTTTGCTAATAGTTTAACAAATTAGCAATTAAGAACACATAAAACAATCACAAATTCGTAATTTATGGTATGAAATGAGCATGCATATTATAAGGAAGTCGGCAACCATGATATATTAATGTTCACAACAATAATCTAGTAAGTCCACAATGACCAGAGGCTCAGGTCTACAACCATAACATAAAGTCTGTCATACAAATATAGTCAAGTACACTAGTCATGTAAACAAATGGGGAAATGGAGAGAGATTTTAGACCATTTCACCGGTCGTGTTATTCTCCCTAGTGGAACAAGTTGGGCCGGATGCGCTGTACAAAAAGAAACATATTTTTCTCTAATTAACTCAATCAAGTCGTCTTTTCTCCAAAGTATGAATGATACATTATAGTTTTTTGAAAATTTTCTTCACATCTAAGCTCAATAAATACATATCTATCACCTTGTTTTTTTTCTTAATTTTTCATCAAAATTTTTCAAATTTTTTGAATTCGGGTGGTTTTTCTCGGAGAAACCGCCCAAAACTGTTATCGGTTCTCGGCGGAGCCCTCGATTATCACGATAATCGCCGCGATTATCGCGATAAGTGAAACCCTAACTATTACTAGTATGTGTCCTAGATTTGTTTATTTTGGGATGGAAGAAATAGCTGTTCTAGCTCAAAGATTAATCAATCGCTCATCTTGCTCTGTATTTTTTCTTTGATAGGATCACTCAGCTTGCTAGCTAAATATTTCAGTACTTATAGATCACTCAGCTTGCTAGCCAACAAATATTTCAGATTTTCAGTCCTTATTAGTAGTTTATGTGCTATCATGGCCTCTAGAAGTCTAGATTTGTCGGCACAATATGCTGGGACAGTATAATCAGTACAGTACAGTCCTTATTAATCAAGGCCTTGTTTAGTTCCAAAATTTTTTTCAAAAACATCGTATCAAATCTTTGAACACTAAAATAAAGCATTAAATATAGATAAATCAAAAAACTAATTACATAGTCATGGAAGAAATCTTAAGACGAATCTTTTGAGCCTAATTAGAAAGTGATTAGCCATAAGTGCTACAGTAATCAACATGTGCTAATGACGGATTAATTAGGCTCAAAAAACTCGTCTCACGGTTTCCAGCCGGAATCTGAAATTTGTTTTGTAATTAGACTACGTTTAATACTTCAAATATGTATTAAAAATTTGATGTGATGTTTTTGTAAATTTTTTTTGCAAACTAAACACCACCGAAATCAACGGAATTGCTGCAGATGATTTACCTCCATGTCAACGCAACACCATTCGAAGATTCCTAATGAATCATTTCTTAATCATCCATTGAATTAAACTAGTATTGCCTGCAACGCAAGGTTCTATCTTGGACAACAAGCTGAAAGCAACTTGACACTCATGATCATATTCCTTAATCCCTATCCATGCCAGGCACAGAGTCTTCAAAATATTTAAGAATTGCTTTGATCTTCAAAGTAATTGATTATGAGTTCAATTGAGTCGGACACTGAAATTTGTTCATGACGCAGCTTAGCAGTATATAAGCCCAGGTGACCACTCCTGCTACCTTCATCCATAGGTCAACCAGCGATCAGCCAAGAGAGCAAGTCAATCAGTGTGCCATGGCAATGGACTCTTACTACTATTCCATGCTCTTCCTCCTCCCTCCGATACTCTACATGTCCTATCACCTCACCAGAACGCTCGCCGAGAAGAAGCCCACCACCCATGGCCTCAAGGCGCACCCGCTGCTCGGCCACCTCCCGGCGTTCGTCAGGAACAGCCACCGCTTCCTCGACTGGACGACGGAGCTCATCGTCGGCAGCCCGGAGATGAGGATGGGCTTCTGGATCCCCGGGATGCGCACCGGCATCATTACCGGCAACCCGGCCGACGTCGAGCACATCCTGCGCGCCAACTTCGCCAACTATCCCAAGGGGGAGCACGCCATTGGCATGCTCGAGGATTTCCTCGGCCATGGCCTGTTCAACTCCGACGGCGAGCAGTGGCAATGGCAGCGCAAGAACGCTAGCTACGGGTTCAGCACGCGCTCCCTGCGCAAGTTCGTCGTCGACGTCGTGCAGGCCGAGATCGCTGACCGCCTCCTCCCGCTGCTCCGCCGCGCCGCAGATGGTGGCGGCGATGCCATCCTCGACTTGGAGGACGTGCTCCAACGATTTGGGTTCGACACCATCTGCGCAGTGGCGTTCGGGCACGACCCGCGCTGCCTCGCCGACGGCGGCGTCATGGAGGAGGCCAAGTCGGAGTTCATGCACACCTTCGGCGAGGCCCAGGACCTCGTCGTCGGTCGCTTCTTCGACCCCATCGAGGTCTCCTGGAAGATCAAGAAGTGGCTTAACGTCGGCACCGAGCGTCGCCTGAGGAAGGCCATCGCCGACGTCCACGCCTTCGCCATGGACGTCGTCCGCACCCGGCGCCAGAGTGCGTCCGTGCAAGACAGAGACGACGTCCTGTCAAGGTTCGTGGCGAGCGACGAGCACAGCGACGAGGTCCTCCGTGACATCGTCCTCAGCTTCCTCATCGCCGGCCGCGAGACGACGGCGTCGGGGCTGACGTGGTTCTTCTGGCTCTTGTCATCACGGCCGCACGTGGTGACGCGCATCGCCGGCGAGGTCCGTGCGGCGAGGAAGGCAACCGGCACGCGCCCCGGCGAGCCGTTCGGGTTCGACGCGCTCCGGGAGATGCACTACCTCCACGCGGCGCTCACCGAGTCGATGCGGCTGTACCCGCCGGCGCCGATCGACTCGCAGTCGTGCGCGGCGGACGACACGCTCCCCGACGGCACGGCCATCCGCGCCGGCTGGTCGGTGACGTACAGCGCGTACGCCATGGGGAGGCTCGCCGCCATATGGGGCGAGGACTGCATGGAGTACAAGCCGGAGCGGTGGCTCGGCGAGGACGGCGCGTTCCAGCCGGCGAGCCCGTTCCGGTTCACGGTGTTCCACGCCGGGCCGAGGATGTGCCTGGGGAAGGACATGGCGTACGTGCAGATGAAGTCCATCGTTGCTAGCTTGCTGGAGGAGTTCGAGGTCGACGTCGTGAAGGAGGTCGCCGGCGGCGGCGTGCCGGAGCACGTGCTCTCGGTAACACTGAGGATGAAGGGTGGGTTGCCTGTGAAGATACGGAGAAAGACGGAAGCTTTACTAGAGGAGGATGCTTGTCAAAGTGAGTGATGGTACGGCACTCACTCAAAAAATGTTTGTCATGGCATTGTTCTGGATGAGCAAGAAATGCAAGATTTGCAGACTTGTCAGCTAATATGTACACGAGTGTTTGTACTGTAAATTACGTGTAAACTATATAATGCCCTGCACTCCTGCCGAGTGATGGAGGATGTTGTAATCTGCAGAGATCTGCAAGTCTGAAATCGTCACCTATAATGATCAAGATATCTTATCATTGTTTGGCAAACCTGAATTTGTGGAAGCAGTTCGAGGATCTTTGGATGCTGACCGCAGTACATTGCAAGTGAGACCAACCAGAAAGTACCCGCACACCGTTCCACTTTTCTACTGCTATAAAATAGTGTATCAAACAACCTTTTTATAATTTCTTCTCGAGCCATTGCGTGTGATTCTTCACAACCGCTTCTTTTATTGGAGTTAACAGAGACAAGTAGAGGTGCATCACCAGTAAGATAGTTTGTGGCCTGGGAAAGGGGGACAAAATTTGTTTCTAGTATTACATCTGTTGTCACAGGAACTTTTCCCCATATAAAATATTGCGCTTCCCCGCTGCAAAAGAATATCTTCCACCTGAGTAACGATATTTCGGAATAGAAATGGTCAATATAGAATATTTTTAACTGCAAGTTTTGGATTGATCAAAGAAATACATTAGAGCGTGAAAGACTAAATATTAAGTCCAACGCATTCAGATTTGCAAAGGACAACTCGTTCCAAGATAGGTGTCCCAGTGATATCAAAATCTTTTGTATAGCTTTAGTATCATTTTCAGAAAGCAGCTTGGCCAGCCTCTCGTTCAGGATTGTTAAAAGTGCATCTGCGATAAATGAGATTAGCTTAAACAAATACATAGCAGAGGAACGTGGTGAATACACATTTTACCTTGAGAGGAGTTTCGATTAATAGAAGGCAATGCACAGCGCAGACCAATAAGACCAAGAGCTTCCATCGCAGTGGAAGCCAATGCCGAACCCTCAGATTCAACAACTTTTACAAGAACATCAGTTGATTTCTGTACCATTTCTTCAGTTATCTGCACATATTCAAATGACAGCGCAGTAGCCCTCAGTTACACTTTTAAATATATTTCTACAGTGATAGGATAATTGAAGACTGATTGAAAAGCACCATGGCTGCAAGCATCTAAGCATGAGAAAGGACATGACAAAATGAGTTTGTACACTGAGCTATGTACTTTCTTTCCAGCAAGTGACATCACCTTTATCAGTTCATCACTAGTTAGGGATGCAAACTAAACTTAACCCAGTGGATTAAAATTCTAACTGCCTAGCAGAAAATGTAAATATACCGGCTTGGGCAGTGCTTCATATCGTATAGTGTTGTTGCCCATCTTACAGCAGCAAAGCGGGCCTCACTTTGCTCCTTGAAGAAAAAATAGAATAAAAATGGTAAAATAAGAAAATCATGTAAAATCTAAACGACTTAAAGTACTTGTATCCTCAAACAGTAGGGTTCAAGTTCAACTTTCAACTATCACAAAAAAATAGACGAACTAGTTATATTCCAATAGAACTTCTGATCAGGCCAATTAAGCATATCAAAACTCCATCCTTTTGAATTATTGCTTTCATGCATATCTAGATGAGTCTAATTAAAAATAAAATTAGACTGGAAAACGTTCCATTTTGGTTCAGCTGTAAGCTCTCAAGTACTCGAGAATCTACAATGGCAAGAACAGCAAATTTATCTCTTGAGAATTTTCCAGAAGCTCCTCAAGATCTTTCAGTATTACAGCTGAAGCATCCTGGTATCAAGGCCAAGAAAAAAAGAAATCACAATATATTTCCATAAAAAGTGGAGTAACATAACAGCATATGAAAGAAACTGACTGTAGACAGATGCAGCAACAGGACAAAGCAATACTATTGAAGTCACAAGTCTGTAAAACGTAAAATGTCAACAAAACATTTCTTGTTTATCCCCTCTGCCAAATAAAGTCTCCAATGGCTGCTTTTACAGATATACTGTTATAATTAGAACGAAGAACATAGTTAACTACTAACTTATTTCAAGTCATATGTCAAGGTTTTCTTTCAGCAAAATAGTAGAAAGAATACAAGATTTCAAGGCATCGGTTAGCATCTGGCATAGCTAGAACTTCAAGGTCCATATGCATGTGTCTGAACGGATGGGGTGGGTTAGTCCATCTTGGTTGTGAAAGGTCTGGTATTACAACATACACCTTGGTTTATAAAGACAACTCCAGGTTAACCCAACTGTAGAAACGAGGACAACAGCTTAAAAGAATTTCCATGTGCTTGGTTTAATCCAGTAATATTATAACATGCTTTCTACCATGGAGCGTCAAAATCTGTTCATGTCCTTCATCGACAATAAACTAGTAGTTTGTAATGCATAGTCATCAGCCACAAAGTTATAACTCTCTTACTTGTGCCAAACATGAAACATGAATTTCTAGGCCCATGCTTGATATTTCTCATTTTATTGTAAGTATGTTGTACATTATTGTTAATTTGATATTAATAATTTTTCAGAAGGTCATCCTATTCTGTTCCTAGCTTTCCATCAAACTCTAAAAGATCCCTAAAAGAAAAAATATTGTACAACATGACAAACATACCAAATCAATTTCTGTCCTAGTTCGGTTCAGTGATGATATAACAATAAAAACTAGCAAATAAAGGAATAATCCATTAGTTAATAACATAGACAATTAACATTTCATTTAATTGGTCATGACAACCAATAAGAAAAATAAAATAATACACATAAAGCAAAAAAAATATAAGACAATACCATAGATGCAGCCAAAGATTTACTGAAGTGTGCAGGGGAATGTGTTTGCTGCAGCAATCGATCGGCAGAAAACACCCATAGGGTGGACTCGCAGTGAACTATGTGCTGGGGTGACCTTCAGTTCTGAAGCTATATTTTCTGCACTTGCAGTACCTGTGGCAACAAAGAACAATATCATGTACCATGCCAGACCACAAATATTCAGATCTGCACTGATAAAAACAAGCATGAGATTTTTATGAAACAAGTACTGACATTTACAAATTAGAGAAAGAAAAGAGAAGCATGTGCAGATGTGGCTATAGGAGTACATGTGAAAATACTGGGCCTGATAACATACAAACTCCTTTACAAAATATAAGGCTTACTTTGGATGGGAACAAGGATTAAGAAGGGTATGAAAACAAGAGAAGAAGAAGAGGAAATGACCTTGTTATCCATATTAAGGAAATGACCTTGTTAAAATAAGCTTATCAACAACCTTGTTGTTATAACTTTGTATGCTATAATCACATTTCTTCATTAATGAATTTGTCCAGGGACTTCGCTGGCCAGGAAAGAAAATGATCTCCCTCATTTGCAGGGGCCAGGTAGGCAGGCATCACGAATTAGCAAATTTCTGCTCCACTTGTTGCAAGAACTCTTCATGATATTGCTGTAAAACGCTGGAGACTTCATAGCAAACTGACTCAGCTACATATTGGTCAAATAAAGTTTTGTACCTAAAGATTATCTTGAATTCATCTCTCTGAACTTCATTAGGAAGGATGTTCTTCCAATTCACTGATTTCCCAACAGAACAAAAGCCATAAAGGAGTGAAAGGAAGGTGACAGGATTGGCCACATAGCCCTTTTTAGCCATTCTGTTTTTAAAATCCAGTGCTTCCCCAAGCATATTATGTCTACACAGGCTGAAGATGATGGCATTGTAGGCTGAATTCCTCAAATCCCCTATGTCAGAAACCAACTTCTTGAATACAACTAAAAGGACATCCTTGTCATGAACCTCATAAGTGTTACAACTGATTGAGTTGTTGATGGCACTTCCACTAGTGAGCCCATTGACTAGATAATGCAAAGTAACATCATTAGGAGAACAATTGTTCAACAACATGCTTTCAAAGTACGAACAAGCTCTGAGTACATTATCTTTTTTAAACAGGCTACCAATTAGAGTGGTATAAGTTATCACATTAGGAAATAGACCTTCAGCCAGCATATCTGCAAACAAGCCTTCTGCAGTGTCTGTATCACCTATCTTGCAGTACCCATTTATTAATGAAGAGTATGTGACAATATTTGGCTTGCATTTCCGCTTGATCATGTCACATAACCACCTTAGAGCTCCAATAATGTTACCTTGTTTAGCATAGCCACTAATAACTGTAGTATATGTAAACTCATCTGGGATGCACCCAACCTTTCTCATGTTACTCATGCATTGAATTGCCTCACTCATCATTCCAAACTGACAGTAGCCTTTTATCATGGCATTGCAGCTAACAATATCAGGGCGGACGCCCTTTTGTTCCATGAATTCAAATATTTTCTTTGCGTCACCAAGATTCTCACTCCTAATGAACCCGTCAATTAATGTGGCATAAACAAACTCATTAGCTTGGATATTTTGTTCAAGCATCTCCTCAAGAATGTTCTTAGCTGCAGAAAGCATGTGTTTCTTGCATAGACCACTAATCAATACATTATATATGTTAACATCTGGGAGCACCTGCCTTTCTGCCATCTTCTCACGGACAACCAAAGCGTCAGTAACCTTCCCAACAACTACAAGACCATGAATTAGTGCTCCAAATGTGACCACATCAGGAGCATGCCCTCTGCCCATCATTTCCACAAGAAAATCTGATGCAGCTGTCAACTGTCCTCTCATACAGAAGCCATGTATCAATGGAGTATAGCTAAACTGATTTGGGTTCAACTCCCTCCTGATGGCCTCCCTCAGAAAATGCTCAGCCTTTTGGACATGCCCTTCATGGCAAAGCCCAGATATCAAAGCATTAAATGTGATGATATCTGGTTTACATCCACTTGCAAACATGTGCTTCAAGATCGCCATTGCCTGTGTTGCAGACCGGGATTTGCACAAAGCATCGATGACACTGTTATAAATCTGGACATTGGGGGACAATCCCCTTTTCTTCATCTCCAAGAATAAGCTACCAATCTTCTCTAGGTCACCTTTCCTCCTGAGCCAATTTATAAGAGATCCATATGTCACAACGGTTGGCAAGAATCCCTTTGTCTCCATTTCTCCTAAGAGCAACAATCCTCTACCCATGTCCCCACGCCGGCAATACCCATCGATCAAGACGTTATAGAACACGACATGCGGGATGCATCCAACTCCCCACCTTGCCTCAATCAATTTCAAACCCTCCTCCACTCGCCCTTCCAGGCATAGCCCCCGGACAAGCACAAAGGTACTGTAGTTATCCGCACCACTCTCCTCCGCAAGCATTTCATCATACAACTTGTGGGCGTCGTCCCAGAGCCGCTTCTCCACTAGGAGCTTGAGCAGAGTGTTGCAATGGGTCACCTCCGGGAGCGAACCGTACTGCTCCCTGACGCGCTCGCACATTTCGGTGGCCTTACCGAGCATGCCTCCGTCGGCGTAGGCGGCGACGAGCGCGCCGAGGCAGGCGCGCGTGGGCGCGGCGCCCGCGAGAGACATGGACTGGAGCGTGTCCTCCACGGCGTCGAAGCGGAGGGAGCGCGCGAGGAGACGGAGCAGCGCGGAGTGGGAGAGAGGGGTAGGGCCGGGGAGGGCGCCATGGTGGTCGGGGGAGTGGGACCAGGAGAGGAGCGCGAGGGCGAGGTCGGGGTCGGGAAGGGAGGAGACGGCGGCGGCGAGGCGGGCGTCGGAGAGCGGGGAGGGGAGCAGCGCGGCGAGGGAGCGAGCCCAGGTGGGGTCCGTGGAGCGGGTGGCGAGGACGCGGGCGAGCGATGCGGCGACGGCAGGGGAGATCAAAGGGTTGGGACGGCGGCGGCGGCGATGCGGGAGCGGGGTGATGCGTGGCAGGAGTCTAGACATGAAACGCAGACGACAGTGGCCGAGCGGCGGCGGCGGCGACCGGAGGAGGAAGCGCGGAGGCGAGCGGCACCACGCCACCACCGCACCACTCTATGGGTTACGGCGATTGTGTATAGGCGAATTCCGTTTTTTTATATCCCCTAAACAGCAGAACCTATTTACCTTCCTGCAAAGCCGCTTATCTCAGCGACATCCGAATCAGCGATTTTTCTTTTCAGATTATACACCTCACCTGACACCATCTGAAAGAACTGTTGCACACAAGAGTAGTTCTTGATCAGTTGATCATGATTTATTACATTACAGAAAATATATTGAATCATGGATCACTGAATTGAACATAGTGACAATCGCTTCATGTGTTACGCAGAAGCCCCGTCTCCACCAAATGCATCCTCTAGAAAGCCATTTTCGTCAAGATGGACGATGTCTCCATACCTCTCAAGGATCCACCGGCCGGTTACGCCGGAAATGCGAAAAATGGTCAGTGAGGTATTGCGAATTTTCCTGCGAATTGAGCTGTTGGGTGGGTCAATGTGCCGGCGGAGCTCCAGTATGACGGCACCATGGCAAACAACAATCACCCGTTCCCCTGTCAATGCAGCATCAGCAAACATGTTCAGAGTTGAGAATTCATGGTGATAAGCTAGTAAGGACCAGTGCAGTTCAATATACAAAATGCGATCTAGTTGAAATAGTTTCCTGTAGCATTGAATTTATTATAGCGCTCAACATACATGAACTCTGAACTCTGGAGCGAAAGTTTAATGTTTTCATGACAGCTTTTTGCTTACCGATGTGATCCTGAGCAATTTTATTCCGGTAGGAGACGCAGCGTTCACTTAACTGATTAAGGCTCTCTCCACCACCCTAAGAGCTTTGCTCCCATCCAGCGATATGCATGAATTGCACGGGTTTGAACTTACCGGTAATTCTTGGTTTCTGTCATCAAAGTCAACACCATTTTTAATTTCAAAATTTGCAAAGGCTTTGAAAACACCTGGGCTTTTATTCACAGCATCATCCCACGTCAAACCTTGGAGATATCCCATGTGTCTCTCTCGCAGTGCTCCATTCAACACTAACTGATTTTTTTTTTTGGTGAGACAGCAAATTGCGAAATAATGTTCTTACTCACGAATTAGCAGCAAAAGAGAGGCTAGAAGCACTCACGTTTGACAGGTCACAATCTTTTGCTATGACTTCTGCAGTCTCAGCAGAACACTTCAAATCGGAAGAGTATATAGCAGCTGGCCTAGCTTCTCTTGACAGACGACGAGCCACATTTACAAGTGTGCATCAGATTCATCATCAGGCACAAATGTCAGATTACAAATTAGGCCGACGCCGCCGCGTTTCTTATTTTGTATCTGGGGTGTTTAGTCGAGGAAAACAAATTTTTTGGTGTCACATCAGACATTTGATCGGACGTCAGGTGAGGTTTTCGGACACGAATGAAAAAACGAATTTTACGGCTTGTTTAGAAACCGCGAGACAAATCTATTGAGCCTAATTAATCCGTCATTAGCACATATAGGTTACTGTAGCACTCTTGGCTAATCATAGACTAATTAGGCTCAAAAGATTCATCTCACGATTTCTCACATAACTGTATAATTAGTTTTTTTATCTATATTTAATACTTAATTTAGATGTTTAAAAATTCGATATGATGTTTTTAGGAGAAAATTTTTGGAAACTAAACATGTGCAAGGCCGGCTTGTGCGGTAGCTGTCGACCAATCTTGCAGCTACTCGTGATCCTATGACTCTAACACCAAACAATCTTGCAGCTACTCGTGATCCTATGACTCTAACACCAAACAAATTTAGGATTGGATATCTTGCACAAGTTCTGTCTGATTCGTAATACTGTTATTATGTGTTCCATTCATTTTGGAATGTAACTAGGATGTGTTCCATTCAGTTTTATATTTGTTTATTTTAGGATGGAGGAAAGAGCGGCTCTAGCTCAAAGATTAATCAATCGTTCTGCTTGCTCTCTGTTTTTTCTTTGATAGGATCACTCACCTTGTTGGACTGATTGTTTGGCTTTTTCATGCATATTTATATATAAAAAATAATTTATGAATTAAACTTTTATATATGTATTTTTAGCGATCTAAAACTAAGGATGAAAATAAACTTTGATGAAAAAACTTTAAAATTAACTTTAAATTTAAAGTTGAAAAATTAAACTTGTTTTATAAGTATAAACACAGACGAAAAGATTGGGACGTAAATATTTCAATACTAATAGATCACTCAGCTTGCTAGCTAAATATTTCAGTCCTTGTTAATAGTTTATGTTATGGCCTCTAGATTTGTCGGCACAGTATGCTGAGACGGTGCAATCAGTACGGTATCAGCACAAGATGAAATCAACCGAATTGCTGCAGATGATTTACCTCCATGTACAACGCAACACAATCCGAAGATTCCTAATGAATCACTTCTTAATCATCCATTGGATTAAACTAGTATTGCCCGCAACGCAAGGTTCTATCTTGGACAACAAGCTGAAAGTAGCTTGGCACTCATGTGCATATATCCCTATCCATGGCCAGGCACAGAGTTCTTCAAAATATTTAAGAATTGCGTTGATCTTCAAATTAATTGATTATGAGTTCAATTGAGTCGGACACTGAAATTTGTTCATGATGCAGCTTAGCAGTATATAAGCACAGGCGGACACTCCTGTTACCTTCATCCATAGGTGAAGAAGTAAACCAGCTGCGATCAGCCGAGAGAACAAGTCAATCGATCAATGTGTCATGGCAATGGAGTTCTACTCCTATTCCATGCTCCTCCTGCTGCCTCTTGTACTGTATCGAGTTATTCTCCTCCTGCTGCCTCCTCCATGCTCCTATTCTCATTACAGGAGGAGGCTATGAGCGTGGCACAATCGAGTTATTCTCCTCGTTTACCCAGCGATTCGCCCAGGGCCATTGTGCGGAACGTGAATTCGGTTCCTACTCCTCGACCGCAGATTGACGCTCCTGTTAATCGAGAGCAAATTTCGGCTGAACGCGGTCCTGGTCCGGGTGATCGATTAGCCTCGCTGCGTGCTTATCGCCGAGCTAAGGGCCTATGCTATCGTTGTGGGTTAGCTTGGTCTAAAGATCACACGTGTTCAGCTACCGTGCAGCTTCATGTTGTCCAGGAAGTCTGGGATTTACTTCAATTGGATGAGTCCCAGGATTCAGAGATTTCATCGGATATTTCGATTTCGGGAGAACTCTGTGCTTTGTCTAAGCAAGCTCTATGGGGTGACACTAATCATCCGACAATTCAGTTGCATGGATGGATTCAGAATCTGGAAGTCTTGATGTTGGTTGATTCTGGCAGCTCTCATACATTTCTCGCGGAGCATTTAGCTAATAGTTTGGATGGTGTCACCTTACTGTCTCCATCTATTTCGGTTAAAATTGCTGATGGGGGTATTCTTCGTTGTGACAAGCAGCTTCCAGCATGCAAGTGGTGCATTCAGGGAGTTCAATTCCGTACTAATATGCGTATTCTTCCTTTGGGTTGTTATGATGTGATTCT
This sequence comes from Oryza brachyantha, assembly GCF_000231095.2. Classification (NCBI taxonomy): domain Eukaryota; kingdom Viridiplantae; phylum Streptophyta; class Magnoliopsida; order Poales; family Poaceae; genus Oryza; species Oryza brachyantha. The sequence goes on from NC_023174.2 coordinate 1,445,070, forward strand.
CGGTATGGATTGGCTCGATGCTCATAGTCCTATGGCTATTGATTGGGTCCACAAGTCCCTTAAATTCTAGCATGATCGTTCGACAGTAATTTTGCAAGGAGTGGTTCCTGACATCAGCTGTTGTGCTTCTTTGTCATTGCTGGAACTTAAACAGGTTTATAAGAGTAATTCTTGGACTCATGTTCTGCAACTTCAAGCTTGTACTGCTGAAGTTACTGCTTATAAGGATGTGTTCGAGGATCCAGTTAGGTTGCCTCCACGTCGATATTGTGATCATCTGATTCCCTTACTTCCGGGAGCTCGGCCTGTTAATATTCGGCCTTATCGTCAGACCCCAGGATTAAAGGATGAGGTTGAACGACAGGTGGCTGAAATGCTTCAGAGTGGTATTATTCAGCCCAGTAAGAGTTCCTTATCTTCTCCTGTTATTCTTGTTAAGAAAAAAGATGGCACTTGGCGTCTATGTGTTGATTATCGCCATCTTAATGCCATGACTGTTAAAAGTAAATACCCTTTACCTGTGATTGATGAACTTTTGGATGAATTGTCGGGCGCTAGTTGGTTTTCTAAGTTGGATTTACGAGCCGGATTTCACCAAATCCGAATGGCTGAAGGTGAAGAGTATAAGACAGCATTTCAGACTTTAAAGTCTGCTCTCTTGACTGCTCCGGTTCTCGCATTGCCTGATTTCACTAAACAGTTTGTCTTGGAGACCGATGCTAGCAATACCGGTGTGGGTGCAATTTTAATGCAGGATGGTCATCCAATTGCTTACATTAGTAAGGCTTTGGGACCACGCACCAGTGGCTTGTCTACATATGAGAAAGAATGCCTGGCAATTTTGCTTGCTGTGGACCATTGGCGTTCATATTTGCAGCACGGTGAATTTCTTATCCGAACTGATCAACGGAGCCTCACTCATCTGGATGATCAACATTTGGTTACTCCTTGGCAACACCGTGCTTTCACTAAATTGCTTGGGTTGCAGTACCGCATTGTTTACAAAAAAGGTGTTGAGAACAAAGGAGCTGACTCTCTTTCTCGCCGTTCTCCTGATGGCATTGCTGAATTGTCTGTGGCCTCTTCTTGCCGTCCTGCTTGGATTTCTGAGGTCATTTCTAGCTATGATTCGGATTCCCGTGCTCAACAATTACTTACTGCCTTAGCATTGCAACCCGATTCTGTTCCTCATTATTCTCTCAGAGATGGCATTATTCGTTATAAACAACGCATTTGGTTGGGGAACTGCGAACCTCTTCAACACCGTGTGCTGTCCGCTTTGCATTCGGCTCCTCTTGGTGGACATTCTGGCTTTCCGGTTACTTATGCACGTGTGAAAGGATTATTCTCCTGGAAGGGTTTGAAGAGTTGTACCCGACGATTTGTTCAGTCCTGCTCTGTTTGCCAACAAGCTAAACCTGAACGCTTGAAATATCCCGGTCTCTTACAGCCCTTGCCAATTCCTTCTTAAGCTTGGCATACTGTTTCGATGGATTTTATTGAAGGTCTTCCTCTTTCTAGTCGGTTCAACTGCATCTTAGTGGTTGTGGATAAATTTTCCCGATATGCTCATTTTGTTCCTCTCGCCCATCCTTTTATAGCTCCCCAGATTGCCTCTGCGTATGTTGATTCTATATACAAGTTACATGGCTTGCCAGCTGCTATCATCTCGGATCGAGATCGTATTTTCACAAGTCATTTTTGGCAAGAACTTTTTAAAGCTGTTGGTACTGATCTTCGCATGAGCACGGCCTATCATCCTCAAACGGATGGCCAAACTGAACGTGTTAATCTATGTTTGGAAGCTTATCTCCGTTGTTTTGTTCACTCGAAGCCTTCTCATTGGTCTAAGTGGTTGGCTCTTGCGGAATTCTGGTACAACACTTGTTTTCATTCAGCTTTGGGTACTTCTCCATTCGTTGCTCTGTATGGTCACGAACCTAGGCATCTGGGCATTGATTCTGTTGATGCTTGCTCTTTTTATGATGTGCAAACTTGGATTTCGGAGCGTGGTACTATTATTCGTTTGCTCCGACAACATTTGGAGCGTGCTCAACAGCGGATGAAGGCCCAAGCTGATAAGAATCGTTCCGAACGAGTGTTTGCTGTTGGTGATATGGTCTATTTGAAGTTGCAGCCGTATGTTCAACAGTCTCTTGCTCGTCGGGCCCATCACAAGCTGGCTTTCCGGTTCTTTGGCCCTTTTCGCATTGTGGCTCGTGTCGGTGAAGTTGCATATAAACTGGATCTCCCAGCTACCAGTTCAGTACACCCAGCCTTTCACGTTTCGCAACTCAAGCGGGCTGTCAGTTCGGGTGCTCCTGTTTGCCCTGCCATTCCATCTACTTGGGGCGATCAGCAAGTGCCTGTGCAAGTCCTGGATACTCGGCATCAATCAAGGGGTTCTGGACTTGTGAAGCAGCTTTTGATCCAGTGGGATAATTTACCGGCTTCGTTCGCTACGTGGGAAGATGAGTCTGCTGTTCGGGTTCAGTATCCAGCTTTTTGGTCTACTATTCCTTGTCCAGCCGTTGTCGATTCTTCGAGTTCTTCTCCAGATGGCCTGCCTGAGGCTTGCGGTCAAGCCTCTTTTCAGGGAGGGGGGGGGGGGGGGGGGGGGAATGTTAGCAGCCCAGTTGGTGATTCGCAGCCTAAGCGAGCATCAAAGGCTAATCCAAAGTATCGTGGGCCCGATTGGGTTAGTAATTAGTGGGCTTTAGGCCCAAGAGCTGGCTGATGTAATTGTCTATAAAATGTAATCCGTTTAACGATGTCTGGGTATCGGAACAGAACACAGAACTCGAACCTTCTTCTTCCTTCTTCCGTATTCTCTCCTTCCTCTTGGCTGTTCCTTCCTGATTGCTTCTCTCTCAAGTGAGACGTTAACAACATGTCGTACCAGCTCACCAGAACACTGGCCAAGAAGAAGCCCACCACCCATGGCTTCAAGGCGCACCCACTGCTCGGATATCTCCCTGCTTTCCTCAACAACAGCCACCGCTTCCTTGATTGGTCGTCGGAGCTCATCGCCGGTAGCCCGGAGATGAGGATGGGATTCTGGATCCCCGGGATGCGGACAGGCTTCGTCACTGCCAACCCGGTAGACGTCGAGCACATCCTGCGCACCAATTTCCCCAACTATCCCAAGAGGGAGCACGCCATTGGCATGCTCGAGGATTTCCTCGGCCATGGTCTGTTCAACTCCGATGGCGACCAGTGGCTCTGGCAACGCAAGAACGCCAGCTACGAGTTCAGCAAGCGCTCCCTGCGCAGGTTCGTCGTCGACGTCGTGCAGGACGAGGTCGCAAACCGACTGCTCCCTCTGCTCCGCCGCGCCGCCGGTGATGTCGTCGTCGACTTGCAGGATGTGCTCCAACGATTCGGTTTCGACACCATCTGCATGGTGGCGTTCGGGCACGATCCACGTTGCCTAGCCGACGGCGGGGTCCTGGAGGAGTCCAAGTCGGAGTTCATGCATTCATTCGCCGAGGCACAGGACCTCGTCATCGGCCGCTTCATGGACCCCATCGGGATCTCATGGAAGATCAAGAAGATGTTCAATGTGGGAACGGAGCGCCGACTCAAGAAGGCCGTAGCCGACGTCCATGCCTTCGCCATGGACATTGTTCGCGCCCGGCGTCAGAGCGCGTCCGTGGAAGACAGAGACGATGTCTTGTCTAAGTTCGTGGCGAGCGACGACTATAGCGACGAGGTCCTACGGGACATCGTCCTTAGCTTTCTCATCGCCGGCCGCGAGACGACGTCGTCGGGGCTGACGTGGTTCTTCTGGCTCGTGTCATCCCGGCCTGATGTGGTGGTGCAGATCGCCGACGAGGTTCGCGCGGTGAGGAAGGCGACCGGGACGCGCCCCGGCGAGCCGTTCGGGTTCGACGCGCTCCGGGAGATGCACTACCTCCACGCCACGCTCACCGAGTCGATGCGGCTGTACCCGCCAGTGCCGATGGACCCGCAATCGTGCGCGGCTGACGATACGCTGCCCGACGGCACGTTCGTCCGCGCCGGCTGGTTCGTGAATTACAGCGCGGACGCCATGGGGCGGCTCGCCGCCATATGGGGCGAGGACTGCATGGAGTACAAGCCGGAGCGGTGGCTCGGCGAGGACGGCGCGTTCCAGCCGGCGAGCCCGTTCCGGTTCACGGTGTTCCACGCTGGGCCGAGGACGTGCCTGGGGAAGGAGATGACTTACGTGCAGATGAAGTCCATAGTTGCTAACGTGTTCGAGGAGTTGGTGGTTGACGTCTTCAAGGAGGTCGCCGCCGGCGGCGTGCCGGAGCACGTTTTCTCGGTAACACTGAGGATGAAGGGTGGGCTACCTATGAAGATAAGGAGAAAGACGGAAGCTTAAATCCATACAGGTGGGGATCCCCCGGGTGAAGAATTAAAAAAAAAACGGATAGTTTCTCTGTGAATCGAAATCATGAAGTGGTCCAACAAGACCAACCGATTGCTCCGATGGTTGGTTGGATGCACTATGCAGATGCGCCGTCTCAGTTAAATGCAGTCTTCGGAAAGCTGACTTTCTTAAGATGGGCGACATCTCCAAACTTCTTCAGGATCCAATGGCCAGTGGTGCTAGAAATGTGGAATACACAGATCGAAGTGTTGGGGATTCTCATGCGAACTGAGCTAGTTGGATCGGCATGCCTGCAGAGTTCCTCAATGCTTGCGCCATGGGTAACCACGATCACTCTCTCCCCTGCCACACGGGGAAATTTTAATTTAGATATGTTTCATGAGCAACTGCTTGAATGATTTGCTAACCATGATAAGAGTATGCAGGTGCATTCTGAACATTTTTCCCTTTCCACTGATGTACTACCTCTATCTCTAAATGTTTGACGTCATTGACTTTTCGACACATGTTTGACTTTTTGTTTTATTATTTTTTAAAATATGTGAAACTATATATATGCATAAAAGTATATTTAACAAGAAATAAAATAATATATAAATAATTAATAATTTTGTAAATAAGATGAATAGTCTAACTTATATAAAAAAGTCAACGGCCTCCAACATTTAGGAACGGAGTGAGTATTTCAAGCAGCTAACTCACTAAGCAAATTTCACTGTGTGTCAACCATACTAAGGCCCTGTTTCTTTTAGCTTGGGATTATTATAATCCAGATTATTGGGAGTAAGCTAAAAGAAACAGACAACTTATTGAATTAGTTTATTATAATCTAGAGCTCAGCTTATTATAATCTGATAAGCTCATTTAGATGAGCTTTTTCTAGCTTATTGGGTGAAAAATTAACCACCATGCCACCCAGTTTCTCTTTAGACTTGCAAACCAAAAATCTAGGCTCTAATAATCTAGGAAAGAAACAACTTACAATTTATTCTACTACAGATTATAACAATCTAGCTTATAATAATCTGACGCAATAATCTAGATTATAATAATCTTAAGCTGAAAGAAACAGAACCTAAAACCGGAGTGAGAATTATTGCCTACCCTTGTGCTTGCTAGCTATTGTGTTCAAGTACGAAACACAGCGGTCAGATAGTTGATCAAGGCTCTCCCCACCACCCTGCCAAAACAGAGTAGTGTTCAAAACATAACTAGTACTATTTTATTACGAATAAGAAGTTGTTGAGAAAATTAAGGATGAAAAAATCACAGGGATTTCTTGGCTTCTGTCTTCAGATGTGAAAGCCTTGTAAGCATCAGGCTTGCTTCTGACGGCATCGTCAAACGTCAGGCCATGGAGATCTCCCATGTGCCTTTCTCTTAGCGCTGGATTCAACACTAGCTGAAGCAAATGCAATGATGAGAAGCATAGCAAGTTTACTACTGGAAATGGCACTTGTGGCAGAATAGAATGTATGCACGTACATTGGATACATTGCAGGCAGTAGCTATAGTTTGCGCAGTGTAGGCAGCACGCTTCAAATCAGAGGAGTATACAGCAGTTGGCTTAGCTTCGTTAGCCAACCGACGAGCAACCTTCCAAGTTACAACCAAGTTCAAGTTCAGATATTAATATGATGCAACTCCAAGTTCAGACTAAACCCCGAATTATAATTCTATTCCCTATTTGAAAGTATAGCTTACCATAACAGCTTGCTGTCTGCCAGTTTCATTTAGCTCTATATCCATCTGTCCCTGTGAAAATGAATTGGATGCTCTGTCAAGTGTCAAACTTGAGAAAACTGATGGAAAGACGACGAGAAGAGCATTGGCTGTAAACCAGCAAGTATCATTCTGAAGAAAAATGAAAAGGACAAGCTAGTGACAGGAACAAAGGGATTCAGGGAGAGAAGACCACAGACCTGAATGATGCGTAAGGCGTTGCCGGCAGTCTCCCCATGGCGCACCACAACAACCTTCGCGAAGTCCTCGCCGTGCGACGACGAGGCAGCAGGAGGAGGAGGAACCGGATGCGTCGCTCGATCGCTCGAGGTAGTGGTTGGTGGCATCTACAACCTTCAAGGCTGCTACAGAGAGGGGAATATATATGTATCTGAACTTGTGAAGGAGACTAGCTAGTTGCATGTAATTTGCAGCTTCCAGGAAGCCACACATGTGATGCTTTCTGATGCCACCTGCTCTTACATTCTTTTAGGCTTGTTTAGTTCCAAAATTTTTTTCCAAAAACATCCTATTAAATTTTTAGACACCTAAATAAAGCATTAAACATAGATGAACCAAAAAACTAATTATATAGTTATGAAAGAAATCTTGACACGAATCTTTTGAGCCTAATTAGCCCATGATTAGCCATAAGTGCTACAGTAGCTAATATGTGCTAATGACGGATTAATTAGGCTCAAAAAATTATCTCGCGGTTTCTAGGGTAGCCGTGAAATTCGATTTTTCCGTTCGTGTCCGAAAACCCCTTCCGACTCCGGTCAAACATTTAATGTGACATTTCTCCTAAAAATTTTCACAATCTAAACACCACCTTATTCTTTGCACTGGTGTTAACCATAATAGTCGAAATATTTTTCCTTGGAACAATTGACTGTCAATCTGGTCTGACTTTGGTGATCTGCATCCATCAACTTGATTAGCCACCATCCTATTATGACAATGTACTTTACCCTTGCTGGTGCGCCCTTTTCATAAAGCACTAATTTTTCCTTTGCAAATAAAGAAGAAGATTTACACGTCCAACTTTAAGACATGGAAAGCAATGGAGTGCAGATTGCTGCATGACACACACTGGAAGCTAGCTTGTGCAGTTGTGCTAGATGGTGAACCGTCCGTTGTGCTAGCTTGTACACACATGGAAAGCAAAGGTTTGTGTTGTTCGTAGTTTGGTAGTTAGATTTTTATCAACATTTTTGTAAAACACATGTTTTTTCTCGTTGAAACATGAGCCCTAATTTATTGGAATGGAATTCCACTGCAACTGTGGTTGTAAACAAACAGGTACTAAAGTGATCAAACTTGCATATCAGCATGGCGAAGTGTAGCTAGCAACAAAACAACTTCTGGGTTGGTCAAGCTAAGCAATTCAAAGAAGGTAACTAATTATAATTGTCAGCTGCATCATTTGCTTTTCAGCTTATAAGCCATCGCAAAAAAAATACTTTCAAATTTTAGAGTCAATTTTGGGTTTTTTTTCAATCTTATCTCATTTTCCATTATTTGATTTTAAATCGTTAATGCCGCGTGTATGCTTGTGCACACACATATATATATAAGCTTTACCATATATTTTTTTATCGTTGATAAGACGTTATGGATTATAATCAATCATAGTCAAAATTATAAGCTATTACGGATTTTATTTTCAAATGAAATCAAATGACTGATGGACCGATAGTACACTAAGAGCTAAACCCATAGATGCCTAATATGTTTGTTTTAGGGTCTGTTTAGTTTAAAAACATTACATCGAATCTTTAGACATCTCGACGGAGCATTAAACATAAATGAAAAAAAAACTAATTATTCAGTTAGGGGAGAATCGTGAAACGGATTTTTTAAGTCTAATTAGTCCATGATTAGACATAAAGGGCTATAATAACTTACATGTGCTAATGATAAATTAATTAGGCTAAAAAAATCGTCTCGCGGTTTCCATGCGAGCCGTGAAATTTATTTTTTCATTCGTGTTGAAAACCCCTTTTGACATCCGGTCAAATGTTCAAGTAACACCCAAAAATTTTCTTTTCGTGAACTAAACATGCCCCTTAGTTTTACACTTGGGTTTGTTGATGAAAAATTGGCTCTAACAATCAAAACATTTTTTTCCATCCTTCTCGCTCTCCGTGTTCGGTGAAGGATTATATGATTTGTGCATGTGGAGGCAAGAGTGATCTTTGTTTTTGTTTGTTTGAGAATGTATCCACTTTTTACTATTATTATAAGACTTAACTTTTAGATTTCTATTTAAAAAGCAATATATTCATGTCTTACAACATGATTAGAAATCCTAAAACTGAATTTTGGAGATAAATTTTTAGGCATCTGTGGCTCCTGCTCTAATACTCGTTTATACAAAGGCGTAAGTTCGAGCGACACAAGCTGAATAACACGACAAATTCAAAATACTCGAATTTTAAATTCAAACCTTCAAAATTTCAAACGAAAGCTACGGCTCCACCAGCGTCGCGATTGCTACGGCCCGTACAAGGTGGGGCACGCGAGCCCATCCGCACAACGACTTCCCCTCCACTCCACTGAGTCCACTCCCACGATTCCCCATGCCCAATCAACACCCACCTCGCTGCTCCCCGTCCCCGGAGCAGCTCGCCGTCGCCGCCTGAGCTCCGAATCCAATCCGCCATGCCGGCCGCCGAGAGCTGCCACTCCCGCAGCCTCTCGTGGCTCGTCAAATCTTGCATCCCCGCCGACCCCGCCCGCCACATCGCCGTCCCCGTCCCCATTCTGGCTCATCCGGCAGTTTGCCCCACCCTCCAACCACCTCCTCCCTCGTCGGCGTCCCACATCTCCGCCCTCCCGGATGACCTCCTCCTCGAGTGCCTCGCCCGCGTTCCCCGAGCCTCCATCCCGCCGCTCCCAGCCGTCTGCCGCCGCTTCGCCACGCTTCTCGCCTCCGATGCCTTCCTCCACCTCCGCCGCGCCCACGCCCAGCTCCGCCCCTCTCTCCTCGCCCTCTCCGTCTCCGACAGTGCTTGCATCGCGCAAGCGCTGCTCCAATTCGACGCCTTCTCTCCCGCGCTCGAGGTCGCCGCGCTGCCCCTGCCCCCGACCCTGCTGCATTGCGGCGGCTCCGTGTTCGCGCACGCCCGCGCGGTCGTGCTGGGCCGCGAGGTCTTCCTCATCGGCCGTGGTGCCACGCTACGCGTCGACGCGCTCACCGGCGCGGCCCGTGCTTGCGCGCCGACGCTCTTCCCGCGGAAGAAATTCGCCGCCGCCGCCGTGGGCGACCGGATCTATGTCGCCGGCGGGTCCGCGCGCACCGCGGCGGTCGAGGAGTACGACCCGGAAGCAGACGCGTGGCGCGTGGTCGCCGAGGCGCCGCGCCGGAGGTACGGCTGTGCCGGCGCGGCTGCCGGAGGCGTGTTCTACGTCGCCGGAGGTGTCGCGGTGTCCGGCGAAGCCGCGCGGGCGCTCGAGGCACACGTGTGCGCCGGGTCGGTGGACGCGCTGCACGTCGCGTCCGGCACCTGGGCGCGGCCGCGTGCTCTCCCCGGCGGCGGCTGCGTCGTGGGGGCGTGCGGCGTCAGCGAGCACCTCTACGTGATAGCCAGCCACGCGGTGGAGCTCTCCTTCTGGAGGTGGTGCGGCGCCACCGGCCGTGGCGGGGACGGCAGAGGCTGGGGCGGGTGGGTGGCCCTCGAGGCGCCGCCCATGCCTCGTGGATCGGTGGGGCTCGGCATGGCGGTGCGCGTGGCGATGACCGGCCTAGGAAGCAATAGGGTGGCGGCCGTGGTGAGCGCGGCCGCCGTGAGAGGACACAACGCGGGCGGCGGCGGCGCGATGGAAGGGATGGTGCTGGTGTACGACATCGCCGGCGGCAAGTGGAGCCGCGCGCCTGACCTGCCACCTGCGTTCCGGCGGGCCGCGTGCGCCGGCGTCGAGTGCTGACAATGCAGGTTGACGTGGCTCCACAGTTCAGCGAGATTCCTGCCATTAGGTTTTTAGGTGGGTGTAGATTGATGCTATGTCAAGTAACATGGCGCCATCGTGGGATTGTTTGTTGAACAACAACTAATTGGATATTTGGATGCCACCATTTTTCTCTCCAGTTGTTATTTATCGTTGCCAGTTCAATTCGATTCAAGTACAATTCTTAACCATTTTATGCAAATTTTCAATGGGATAATCACTCCTTGATGGCGATTGCGATCGTTCTGATCTGAAGCTACCATTTTTTTAGGTGAAAAACAGCACGCGGGAGACTGTGGGGACTGGAGGCTGTTGCCATGGTCCCATAAAACTGATTCGAGTTAGACATGTTGTCTACTTCTCTGTGGCTTCCAGTGATGCCAACAACGTACCGTCTCGACTATCGTCCAGCGAGTGAGTACTTGTGCTCACATTCATTTACAATTATAAGCTTGCAATTTGCATCGTGGTCCTCTCCTACTCGTGTAGTTGTGCGCTTCATAAATCACGATGAACGCTGGACACGACTTTCCCACGTGATTGCACGGTGAGCGCGTTTGAGCAAGAACGAGTATCCAACTGTTTACTGCCGTAACCCTGTAATTACTGCTCCCTCTATCCCAAAAAGAATCAATTCTCCGGTTTCTGCGTTTTACCATCCATCTTATTTAAAAAAATTTTAGAAAATTTAAAAAAATTAGTCACACGTAAAAGACTATTCATTATTTATCATCTAATAAAAACAAAAATATCAATCGCACAATTTTTTTAATAAGACGAATTATTAAAAATTATAAGTAAAATGTAAAAAATTAGTTTATTTTGGGACGGGAGGGAGTAGTTCACCTTCAGTAGTTTACTCACACGGACGGCCACTGCACGTACGCACTCTCGCCATCCAAATTCAGAAAATTTACTCAGATCAGCTTCCTTCCGCGCGTCCTCCATTTACTACCAGCTCCGTCTTTAATCTCATCACGCCATTCGATCTCTCGCATCGCAGCTCGTTGGTGCCACTGACCGACCAGCTGCTGCAACCTGCAACGCAACCCCCACATCCCGGCGGTCTCCCGTTTGCTGCTCGCGCTGAAATGCGCGCGTCCGTCACGTTCGCGCCCGCGTCTTCTCCAGGCGCCTCGTTGCCGCCGCCCGGTGCAGCGGGCGTCGGCGGCGCGGTGTGCCTCGGCTACGGCATCGCCATCTCCGTCGGCGTCCTCGTCTTCATCTCCACCGTCATGCTCGCCTCCTACATCTGCGTCCGCGCCAAGGCCGGCGCAGCCGCCGTGCTGGTCCTCGTCAGCGAAGACGGCGCCGCCCCGTCGGCGCCGCCCGCCGCAGTCGTGGTGCTGGGCCTCGACGGCCCCGCCATCGACGCGCTCTACCCCAAGTTCCAGCACGTCGGCGACACGTGCGCGGCGGGGGCGGTGGCGTGCGCCATCTGCCTCGGGGAGTTCGCGGCCGGCGACGCGCTCCGGCGGGGGCCGGGGTGCGGGCACCGGTTCCACGCGGAGTGCGCGGAGCGGTGGCTGCGCGTGAGCGCCACCTGCCCGGTGTGCCGCGACTCGCCGCTGCCGTCGCCGATGGCCACCCCGCTCGCGGAGGCCGTGCCCCTCGCTGCGCACGCTCGGTGACACATGCACGTGCGCAGCCTCACATGCCACTGTACTTTGTACACAATTTTTTTGCTCTCTCTGCCTCCAATTTTCTTTGCTTCATTCGAAGCATGATCAATGAAGTAATCCTAGTGCATCCGTAGTTTATTACATTAGCACTCACACAGTATGGGGGTTACTACAGGGTTTTGTTCTAATCTGGCATTAGAAGCTTTGGGAAATGGATTAGCGTTAGTGATTGTCTGATAGATGCAATATTGTATTTTTTTCCTAGCACAAATCATCGGGCCGATGTCTGCGGATCTCGGTTATTCACACGGTCACGGCGACGCTGCAAATTTTTACTCCACCAAATTAATAAGCAGCTCGTATTTGGGCCGGCCCAGATATTATGTGTGCGCTGAGGACCGAAAAGTCTAATTAGCACGCGATGGCGCGGCTGCTCTGCGCACGTTGCCTAGAAAGTCAGAAAGTCAGATCAGCCGACGTTAGGCCATGCCCGTTCAGTCTCGCAGTCCCATGTGGGTTTCGGTCATCCAGTGATACATGTCTGCTTCTTGACACAACCTTAACGCAGGCTGACGACATAAGCGCAACTTCCATCCTATTGGTCTGGACTTGGTTAGCGCACGCAAAACGAGAAATATCATTAGTATATGATTAATTAAGTATTTTCTATTTTAAATTTGAAAAATGGAATGATATGATTTTTTTAAACAACTTTCGCATAAAACTTTTTAGTAAAAAATATATTATTTAATGGTTTAGAAAGCGTGCGCACGAAAAAAGAGGTTAAGATTCGCTCATTGACCCTCATGCGAACGCGCCCATATGTGTTGTACTTCGTCGACCAACCGCAAATACCGTCATTCCCTCCCTCTTATTTTTCATGTTGTGTTGCCAATTTCATGTCTGGTAGTTGCATAACCACGTTGTTGTTGACTCTAAATAGCATCATGCCATTTCGCTAACTTCAAAATGCAGAAAAGTTACATTGTGTACACCCAAAGTGTCTTATACCCGCTATTATGGGTGGACAAATATAAATGAGACTAACTATCTGTGACCGAAACCAAAATGACCGAGATTGAAAGTTTTGGTTAGAAAGTTGGTTTGTATTTTCCAGTAACCAAAATTACTCAGGTTAATTCTAATCATCCTTAATTAACTGTAACTAGGGAAAATGACAAATAACTATGTAAATCTTTGTGATTTGGTGCATATATTGGAAGCAAGAGCCATGTGATCAATGGTATCTTGGTAAATTATTGCACTGTATATTGGTTATCGATATCTTGTGCTATTTAATTTAAAAAAATGTCATAAAAGAGGGCAATTGTCATCAAAATTTTATTGTAATTTGCTTGATTTTTTATCTCCTCAAAGCGTCACATATTTTGCTCATTATCGAAGACCAAACCTAACTGGCCGTTGCTCGGTCTTGAGTTTTTTACAATACAATTCAGTCTTCAGTTTTAGATAATTGAATTTCCTTAGAGACCAAAAGACCGAATTGAATTAACTGAATAGATCGAATGCCCATGCCTACCAGCTATGGGAACGAGGACATCTGTTTTCCTTGACTTCGCTGGTGGGTACATGTGGCTAAACCTGATAATACATCTTCATTGTCATCTCTGAAGGTTACTGATGTAGGAAAAAGAGAAAAAAAACTGAGAAGAGTCAAATATATAATAGTCATTCTTTTTTTTATATTATAAGATATTTTGACTTTTTTTAAAATTAATTTTTTTTAAGTTTGACTATTGTTACAGAAAATAAAGCAGCAATTTCAAAATAAAAAATATATGCTCACAGTATATTCAATGTTAGAAGTTTTATTGTTGTAATATTTAGTTAAACTTTAAGAGGTTTGATTTTAAAAAAACAAAACAACTTATATAGTATAAAACGAAAGGAGTATTAGGCTCAATCTCAATAGAATTATATGTTATGTTAGGATGTATCCCATCTTTATCGATTCGATCGATCATAGATAACATTAAAAAAAACCTACATATAACTTCTGACGGACGTTGTCTTTTTTTAAACATTAGTTCTCCAATTTGGGCAAGTAGTTCTGCATTTCTGCACGCTAACTCGCAAGTAATAACTAATGACTAATGACGCTGTACGTGCTTAATTGTCCTGGAAGTTGACCTTGACTCCTTGAACAGCTTAAATTAGCTGGATATGGCCTAAGCTTTATTACTAAAGTTGGAATTTATTAGTAAGAAAAATCATACCGTGATTCTATGCCATTATTTTGTTCATGCATGGACTTCGTGCACTTGCACCGTTGCACGCTATTATTAATCCTAGATCTGTATCTTTGATTGTTCCAACTTCCAACGACATCACAATGGGCTCAATAAGATGGGGTCTGGCCTTCGCTGTGGTGCTATCAACTATAGCTGAAATGGCCTCGACAACCTCCGCCGGGACCGATCCTAACAAGACGGTGGTCGAGGAGGTCACCGGCTGGCTCCGCCTATACTCCGACGGCACCGTCGAGCGGCGGACACCGCCGGGTGCCGAGCCCTTCACTGCCATCGTCCAGCCCTACGCCGAGCCACGCAACGGCGTCACCGTGCACGACGTTACCACGGCCAGCGGTGTAGACGTCCGCCTCTACCTCCGGGAGCCGGCAGCCGTCGTGCCCCGGCGACGGCGTCCTGTCCTTGTACACTTCCATGGCGGTGGGTTCTGTGTCTCTCGTCCATCGTGGGCGCTCTACCACAACTTCTATGCCCCTCTCGTTGGTAAGCTCGACGTGGCGGGCATCGTCTCCGTCTTCCTCCCTCTTGCGCCCGAGCACCGCCTCCCCGCTGCCATCGACGCCGGCCATGCTGCGCTCCTCTGGCTCCGCGACGTCGCATGCGACAAGGATGGAAACGATGGTGCGCACCTTGCTCCGGCGGTGGAACGCCTCCGTGACGAGGCCGACTTCTCGCGCGTGTTCCTCATCGGCGACAGCTCCGGCGGCAACCTCGTGCACCTCGTGGCAGCACGCGCAGCGAAGGACGGCGCGCCTCTCCACCCGGTGAGGCTCGCTGGTGGGGTACTTCTCAATCCGGGCTTCGCTCGGGAGAAGAAGAGCCGGTCGGAGCTCGAGAAGCCGCCGAGCTTGTTCCTGACGGAGGAGATGGTGGACAAGTTGCTGTTGCTGGCGGTGCCGGTGGGGATGAACAAGGACAGCCCGTACACGTCGCCGCTGCTTGCGGCGGAGGCGGTGGCGCACCTGCAGATGCCGCCGATGCTGCTGATGGTGGCGGAGCAGGACTTGCTGCATGACCCCCAGGTGGAGTACGGCGAGGCCATGGTGCACGCCGGGAAGGTGGTGGAGACGGTGGTGAGCCGAGGCGCGGTGGCGCACATCTTCTACCTCAACTTCTTCGCGGTGGAGTCCGATCAACTCACGGCTGAGCGGACAAGCGAGCTCATTGACACCATCAAGGCATTCATTAACAGGCACTGATCATCCTCCCAGCTACTACGTGATTGCCAAGGCACCATGCCGTGCATGTATCATGTGATACTCCGTAATTCGTACGTACGTACGTGCCAGTCCAAATGGCATTTAGCCAAGCATTCGCCCTTTGATATATATGTCTGATACGATATGTTTGTATATTTTCGAATTTCATTTTCTGTATGTTATTTGTGCCAAATTTGGTTGGTTTGGTGAATGTACGTTTCGTACTAGCTAGTTTCAAACTTCCAATTCCTGAGTAATAAAATTGAGTATATGTATATTGGCATCAATATTTACACACGTTTTGTTTACAAGAATAGGATTGCTTAATTAACAAGGTTTTTTTATTAAAGAAGTGATTTTTATTATGAATTGAAGCGCACTTCAGCTCGTACCCTGAATGTTATCTTAAAAAGAGCTTTTTTACCGTCCTTAAAAAAATATCTCAAGATATTATCCTTTTTAGTGTAAAAGGTGTAGTACCTTGAGATACATTGTACCTTGAGGTACCAAACATTTATACTAAGGACTTTTTATCATTTTTGAAAAGTACCTCAAGGTAATAAGAATTTTAGTACAAATTTTTGATATCTCAAGGTATCACAATTTTTACATTAAAAAAGATAGTATCTTAAGATACTTTTTCAAGGATGGTAAAAAAGCTATTGTAATAAAATTTTTGGTTTCTTTTTTACTTTCCAAGGATAGTAAAAAATCCCATCTTAAAATGATTGCTCGTCTTACCATTCTTTAAGATACCATATTATTGGCCGGCGTAACAAAATAATACATCTAGGTACCATGTACTCTCAAGATATTAAAATTTTACAATAACAATTGATAAATCATCCTTCTTTTCAAGGACAGAAACATATCTCTTTTTTGTTAGTTCATCAATAGTATGATGTTCTACATATAGTTTGTATGTAGAGGCATTTTACAGTCCTTGGAGGGAGGAGTTAAGGTGTCCAGTATTATGTCTTAGCTGCCCGTTACACGTAAAGTAACAACTGAAAATAGTTGGTATCACCTGATACCTCATGCTCGATCAATTGCATTCTGAAGTTGGGAAGATAATTTCATAATCCATGTCAACCCTTCCTTCTTCGCTCACTCTCGAGCCAAATGTCGTCGGCCGCTGTCTCCTCGATCCAGTCCTTGTCATGCGAGGCTGCAACCTCCTCCATCCCAACTCACAGGTTGACAGGTTGTTCTCACAAAAAAAAAAAAAAAAACTCACTGGTGGATCCCAATGGCTGCATCTACTCTACTTGAGCACCACTAGACGCCCTTTGATCATCCACTCCTTATTACCGGGGCACGGACGCCGGTGTTAGCCGCCATCTCGTCCACTCCA
The DNA here is from genome assembly GCF_000231095.2 of Oryza brachyantha. NCBI lineage: Eukaryota > Viridiplantae > Streptophyta > Magnoliopsida > Poales > Poaceae > Oryza > Oryza brachyantha. Next base: position 1,461,563 of record NC_023174.2, read on the forward strand.
ACTAGCTTATGGATTTATCATGCTCATTATAATGCATGGATGGCAAGATAATTGTGCTATAGTCTAGCTAGGTGCTCAATGATGCTCCGGATAGCTGAGTATATTGTTGTTCCTATGTTGTAACTCGGTAGGTAGACAACTCTAGAGGGAAACAGTTTTTAGCACATGGATGGACCCGTATGCTTGCATGTCATCTAAATAGTTACTAAAAAATATAAAAAAATTAACCAGATAGATTAATATAAGTTATATCACCCCACAAACATGCAAGTTTAAATTCAACTTCTACAAGCTGTAGAAAAAACAAACTAAACTGAAACTAAGTATATGCATATTCATAATTATTTTTTTTATTTTTGCTATAACTTGTAGAAGTTGAATTTAAATTTGCATGTTTGTGGAGTGATATAACTCATATTAATTGATCTTGTCAATTCTTTTCATATTTTTTGATAAATATTTAGATAACATGCAAGAATGGATGAATATCATCTATGTGCTAAAAAAACTTCCAACTCTAGAGGCCTTGCTCACAAATGTAATTGAACTATTGACTTGGGGGTGCCACAGGCAGAGAGAAAAGATAAAAATGAGGACTAGTCATGGACATTGTTTATAGCCGAGTGACAATCATGCTCCTATAGTGTAAATGGTCATTTGCATATCCTGGCATCTCATGCTTAATCGTATTTATTTAAGGATGATAAAATTCCTACTAACCGTAACCTGAAAAAAAGACACATAGAGACGACACAATTTCTATCGAAGTAATGCAATAAGCTTGATATATTCATAGGGCTGTCTGGTCCTGGCCATATTACCATATATGAAATGTCGTATGCTAATTGACGTTAGTGGTAGCTCTAAATTGATTAGTGATTGGGTAGGGTTTATATGGCTACTTATCGTGAACTGGTGACATGAGATTAGATTTATGAGGAGAGAGATAAAATCAGTTTCATATAAATGAGAAACCGATTGAAACTAGCATTGAAGCGCAAACAGTTTTATTTCAGCTTCTCCTCGCCCAATTCATATGGTAATTAAATACAAATTTGCCTAAGAAAAAAGAAAGAAACTGCCCGTTGGAAGGGGTGGTTTCCTTTATAGCGTTTGAGTCAATGTGGCATCTTGAAAACAATAAAATAAAACTTGCCACTATGAATAGCCTAAAGCGGCATTGGTATATTTTGCTGATATAGAAAAGAGACAGAAAACGAAGAATGGAGCAAGGATATTTGAGTATTGGCGGAACAACGTTGTATGCTCATAACAGGGGAAATATTTTTTAGCCGTGTACTTCCATGCTATCTAAATAGTAATAAAAAATATAAAAAAATTACAAGATATATTTATATAAGTTATATCACTTCACAAATATGTAAGTTTAAATTTAACTTCTACAAGTCGTAGAAAAAAACTGAAACTAAGTATACGTATATTCATAATTATTTTTGTTGTTTTTGCTACAACTTGTAGAAGTTGAATTTAAACTTGCTGGAATGATATAACTCATATTGAACAATTTTTTATATTTTTTATAACTATTTAGATTATATACAAGCAACGGGTGTATATACACCCTTGTGCTACAAAACTGCCTTGACAGAGTGCTATTATAAGGTCCCGTTTAGTTCTCAAAAACAACTTTTGTAAAAACATCGTATCGAATCTTTCAACATCTAAATAAAGCATTAAATATACATGAACATTAAAACTAATTACACAGTTCTGGGGGAAATCGTGAGACGAATCTTTTGAGTCTAATTAGAACGCGATTAGTCATAAGTGCTACAGTAACCAGCATGTGCTAATAACGGATTAATTAGACTCGAAAGATTCGTCTCGCAGTTTGTAGGCGGAATCTGAATTTTTTTAATTAGACATCGTTTAATACGTTAAATATATGTCCAAAGATTTGATGTGATGATTTTGCAAAATTTTTTTGCAAACAAGGCCAAAGTTTCACATTCATTGCACGCGTCTGACGCCTCTGCTCTATCGATTCTTTTTTGCAGAGATATGTATAGATCATATAACATAAAAATATGACCCCCTGTATTAGTTGTCTTCAATCTTGTCTTTTTCTATGTTAGTTCTCTTTAATTTTTGGACTTAATTTCAGCACGTCTCTCACCAGTTCAGATCGATGGATAATAACGACTCAGGTTCAGTTTTGATTTGAATAAATTAAAAACTAATGCACCGGACTGCAACTGCACGTACTAATTAAGTTCCGAAAGTTGACTTAAGCACCTAAGTAGCAATTAATTAGCGGGTAATGCCTAAGTTTTTCCATGGGATTTGGATTTACATGTAACAAAACTCATGCTTCGATTCTATCCCATTATTTAATCATGGGCTTTGTGCACTGGCATGTTAGATGATTAAGGTCCTTTGATTCGAAGGAAATTTATAAAAATTTTAGAGCATTTTATTTCTATAGGAATTTTTCCTACAAAGCTCTTTGGTCAACGAGTGCTGAATTAATACTTTCACGATGCTAATATGCAATCACATATTATATGGACATTACTTTACATTTTACAATCTAGCTAGAAGTATTAAATATAGACTATTAATAAAACTCACCTCATATTATGAACTATTTCGTGAGACGAATCTATTGAGCCTAATTAGTCCATGATTAGTGAATATGATGCTACAGTAAATATTTGCTAATCAAGGCTTAATTAGGCTTAAAAATTTGTCTAATGAAATAGCCTTTATTTAAGCAATTAATTTTGTTATCAGTCTATATTTAATACTCTTAATTAACGTTCAAACATCCGATGTAACAAGGGACTACAAATCCCTAAATCCAAACATCCACTTTATATTCCCTCCGAGTTTTTTTTATACAATGCCATGTTTAATGATTCGTCTTACTAAAAAACATAATTATTAATTATTTTGTTATAATTTAATTTATTATTATAGAACTTTAATATGACTTATAGTTTTGCATATTTGAATAAAATTTTTAAATAAGGCGAACGATCAAACTTAGATCCAAAATTCAACGTAGAAAATTAAGAAAGTATACGTTATTAAGCTTTATTAAAGCTAGACCGAGACGAAACGACTCATCAAGACTCAAGAAAAATTAAGACTCAAACATATCACCGACGACGTCAGGCTAGCGCGTCCACAACTACTGGTGCTGCACTGCTGCGTCTATAAGATGCACGTTGATCAGCTAGCTTTGTTAATTTCACAGCTTCACTGGTTTACCTACCTGCAATAGCTTAGCTGCCATGGCGACATTGCCACAGATGGCCGCCACCAAGGAGCAGCAAGAGGCAGCTAACCCGGCCAGGGTGCTGGTCGAGTCCGTCACGAACTGGATCCGCGTCTACTCCGACGGCTCCGTCGACCGGCTGTGCCCGCCGGAGGCCGCCCCTTTCATGGAAATCATCCCGCCGTATGAGGAGCCACGTGACGGGGTCACCGTCCAAGACGTCGCCACGGACCATGGCGTCGACGTCCGCCTCTACCTCACGGCGCCGGAGGAGGAGCCTAGGACGACGTTGGCCCGACGCCGTCGCGGCCCTGTTCTACTTCACTTCCACGGCGGCGCCTTCTGCGTCTCCCACGCAGCGTGGTCGCTCTACCATCACTTCTACGCCCGCCTTGCCGTGGAGCTCGACGTCGCGGGCATCGTCTCCGTCGTCCTCCCGCTCACGCCGGAGCACCGCCTCCCCGCCGCCATCGACGCCGGCCAAGCCGCCCTGCTCTGGCTGCGTGACGTCGCGTCTGGCGGTAGCTCCAATGTTGCGCTCGACTCTGCGGTGGAACGTCTTCGCAGCGCCGCCGACTTCTCCCGCGCGTTCCTCATCGGCGACAGCGCGGGCGGCGTCCTCGTGCACAACGTGGCGGCACGCGCCGGCGAGGCTGGGGCGGAGCCCCTCGACACGTTACTCCTCGCTGGCGGGGTCCTCCTCCACCCGGGGGCCAGGGTTCATCGGGCCGGAGAAGAGCCGGTCGGAGCTGGAGAACCCGCCTACCCCGCTCATGACGCAGGAGACGGTGGACAAGTTCGTGATGCTCGAGCTGCCGGTAGGAATCACCAGCAGGGACCACCCGTACACGTCTCCGGCGGTCGCAGCAAGGGCGGCGGAGGGCGCGCGGCTGCCACCGATGCTGCTGATGGTCGCGGAGGAGGACATGCTCCGTGATCCGCGGGTGGAGTACGGAGAGGCCATGGCGCGCGCGGGGAAGACGGTGGATACGGTGGTCAGCCGCGACCGCGCGCGGGATCGGACACGTATTCTACCTCAACTGGTTCGCGGTGGAGTCCGACCCTGTCGCGGCGGCGCGGGCACGGGAGCTCGTCGACGCCGTCAAGAGCTTCGTCGATAGCCACTGATTTGCTGCTGTGTTTTTTTTACCCGGTTCCAAGTCTTTATCGGTGTCGATCTGCTTGTACGTCTGAGTTTGATTACCTACATCGCAATGTCGCTGCATTTAAACAAGTTTCCGGCGCAACGAATACGCGCCTTCGTCTCTCCCGCGGATCAGAAGGTACACGTACGCGCAGCACATTGAACCGCAGCAATTGAATAAGTTGGTTTCAGAATATGTATCTATGAAGAAATAATGGTTTGAACCTTTCCCAAATGTGCAGTCATTTCCAGTAGGATAAAAGTTCTCACCAAAACAGGAGGCTACAATTGCAGTTACAGGATTATTTCGAAAGCAGACTGGTACAGATGCAGAGTTGGTAATAGAGACTTACTGCTATCTTAACTAGCAAAAGTGGTCACATAAACACATACACTGAACTCTCCCTCCGTAGAAAACCCGTTGCTAACTTTATAGATCAGGCATTCCAATTCCAGCCTTAGCATCATAGGTTTTCTCCAGCACAAGGTCAATTGGTGTATCCTTCGGGCCAGCTACATGAATAAAACAAAATTGTGAAGATTAGTTTCGTCAGATATCAAATATACAGCATATGCAGGGCAATATATTGATAGGAATAGAATGCATTTGCTCAAATGTCAGTGGAACCGCAATTTTCTCATAGAAAAATACATAGGCCGAGTTCAGCTAGGGAGGTATCTCGTTTTCCGCGCTCACGTTTCCCAAACTGCTAAACGGGGTATTTTTTACAAAAAATTTCTATAGGAAAGTTGTTTTAAAAAATCATATTAATCTATTTTATATTTTTTAATAATTAATAATTAATTAATTATGTACTAATCTATTGTTACGTTTTCCACACCGGGATAAGTTAACTTATCCGGGTTGAAACGAACGCGGCCATAGTTATGTAACAAACATATTTAATATTTTGACACCAAGTTGTAACACTGCCGTGGACAGATCAGAGTTCTTTCAGATTATACTACTACTAACTACTATTACATTCAATTACACAACAAGTAATTCCTAGTAAAATATTGTAAGAAGAAAAATCTATAGTAGTGACTATGCATGATTTCACAGTACCTGAGGTTATTATAAGCACTTTTGTTAGTATTTATTTAAATGGACAGACACTTAGGAGACATACGTGATGTAGGTCTTGGCTTTCTTCGTTCCTTCAAAATTTCTGGCCTAGGTATCACAGCACCAGATGCATTCATTCCTCTAGCAAATCTGACTTTAGTTCCATCTTCCAAATACTTATATCCAATCTTACATGGTTTCCTGTAGCCAACATTATGTGGATAAATTTACTTTTTTTTCAAGTAAGATGAAGTAGAAATGAAAGACAAAATATTCTATCCAGATATCATGAAAGAAGATTAAGCATCGTACCCAGTGACTGGATCAAGTACTTGAACATTTGAAACATGAAGTGGGGCTTCAATTGAGAAAATCCCACCTGTATGTCCTTCCCCTTGCTTAATATGCTTCTTAACCTGAAACGGCATTAACACGAAATCATTATAAAATTCTTATGTACAAGAGAGAATACTCAGATACATAAGACTAGGAAAAGACTATGTGTTGTTAGTTGTTACTAATTGCAGCTGCCCAGTAGCCAAAAAGAAAAATGTAACATGTAACAGTAACATGAAAAGACTTTACAAGGACAAGGTTTTTACAGTCTCACCATTCTTAATTGGCATCCACTAAAATCAATTCCTCAATATCCATCTGGAAGGAACTAACTCGGTACTAATTTGTTATGGCATAGAAATCTTACATACACACATGATACAAAAGAGCTACAGCATGTAACAGTATGCAGTACATAAAACAAAAGGATCCAGTAGACATCTACAAATTCTGATCATTTCATGCCTACTCGTACATGCCAAACTGCTTTACGGCTACCATTTTTTTTTTAAAAAAAAATCACACATAGCTAAATTGTTGAGTATATCACCACCAAGCACTCCTAGATATGACGACATGCAAAAGGTACCCAATTTCTCCGGGTACAAACTATCTTCATGTCTATGCTGTCCTTATACAACAATGGGTGTATACTCCGAGGAATATTATTATGTTATGTGTATTTACAATTTCTAATTCTGACAAACATAACTCTAATGGAAAATTAGTTGAGTATACATTTGTTACAGCAGTTTGCAGCTCCTAAGACTAATATGAACTCTGGAAAAGGGGAAAATACGCATCAGTTCGCATCAGGCTAAATAATAAGTGAAATTTTTCTAGGATAGTTAAATCGATAGCACAAAACTACCAAATCATTCCACCAATCAACCCAAAACCGACGTAGGGTTTGATAATAACTGGAGGAGAGTGCATCAGTATAGCAATACATTACCAAATTCTTTCCTTCGACGATGACACGGTTCTGCGACCGGATGACCCGCTTGATGAGCCCGCTCTCGCCCTTATCCTTGCCTCTTATGATCATCACCTGGAAGTAAACAGAGAGAAATTGGAGATTTTGCGAGAACAAGTAGGGGACGAGGAGGAGAGCTGGGGGGGGGGGGGGGGGAAGAGATTCACGTTGTCACCGCGGAGGATCTTCCAGTGGCTGATGAGCTTCTCCGCAGCCTTCCACCCCATCCTTCCGCTGCTAGATCCCTCCTCTCTTCCAGCAACTTCAGGGCTCGGATGCGGCGGAGATGGGGGTGGCGGCGGCGGCGAGGGAGGCGGCGCACGGTGCTCCCGCACGGACGAGGCTGGTGCAGTGCCAGATCAAAGTGGGCCGAGAAGAATACTACGGTATTTTTAAATGGGCCGTTATTCCTCAAGAAAAACTCTACGGAGTACTAGTTTTGGGCCAAGTGGGCTTATGGGCCTTGTATGCTTGGGAACCAGTCATCTCTTGTAAGGGTTTATTTGGTTCAAATGAATTTCAAATGAATTTTGCAGAAACTGAAACCTCGGAATTTTTTCCTGTAATACCATTCGTTTCACAGGAATGGATCCTAGCCAATTTCCCAGAATTCTTAGCATGAGGTGAGACCTCATGGAAAATTTCCTTTAGATTAGAGTGAGGGGCGGGCACAGGATTTTAATATTGGGTATTCGAAATATAAGGATGTAAAATAAACGTATACCCGAAATCGCAATAATTGGCTAAACTTTTTTATTTGTACTACCAATTTTATGAGTTTTTCAAAAATTAACTTGGAATTAATAAGCAAAGCTGCACGAGGCCTTAACCCTTCTCTTTAGTAATCTTCAACCTTTTGTCACTACCTAAACTAAATGTCACAATGAGGCAGGGATCCTACAAATGGATGAAATACATACATTCTTTCTTCTTTCCGGAAGTCTTGACAGCTGCTGCACGTTGTTCTGCTACTTTCTTCTCCTCTTCAGTCTCCTATCTTCTTCATCAGCTGCTGGTGCCTGAAATTAAATCTTATACTTAGCACTTTCGATATAGCAATAATTAAACATTTTTAAATGTGACCTTGATATATAGGAACTAACAAGCGAACCATGTCATACAAAATTCGGTACAAATGTTATTTCAACCATGCAGGCATCAATCATCAAACATAAGTTTCAGATTGAGGCATTAACATTTGCCACTTAACAACCAACTACAAAACCATGATTTTCTGAAAAAAACAAGTAGCAGCATTTAACCTTTTGGCCAGCAGTTGGAGCCACAGAGCACGCTAATTACCGTGTTAGATTGTGCATTGCAGATTTGCAGTGGCGATGGGAGAGCTCCTGCGGCCCTGCGCTGCAGCCTCGCGGCTCTCGCCGCCGCCGCCTCGCCTCGCCTCGCCCCTCGGATGGAAGCCGACCTCGGCGGCTGAGGCTCTCCCGCTCGGACGCGCGGCGCGCCGGCGCGGCGTCCCACTCGGCCGCTCCTCGCCTCCGCGCGCAGCCGCGCCCGCCGCCGCCTGCCTCCCTGCACGCTCCACCGCCCCCGCCTGTCCGCCCGTCCGTAGCCGCCGCCCCCTGCCCCAATCAGCCAATCCCCAACCAACAGCCAGCCGGCCGAGCCCCAAGCCTCTCATTAGGGTTAGCATTATTGGGCCGTGGGCCTCAGTTAGTTGGTATCAGATGGGCCAAATTAAGAAAAATAGCCCAATAAACCTATTTCTTTTTGTCTGTTGGTGCTAAAATGTGTTTTCTTTTTGTTTTGTTCAATACATATAGGTATACATGGTATATATAATATAGGTACTTTTTTAAAAAATATTGAGTATATATCTAAATACCCATGAATTACAGCTAAGGCCGCAGAGCAGCTGCCACAGCCTCAGCCCGGGCTTGGGCTTTCGAGGCGAGCGATGTCGTTCCCATCCACGCGAGGGCGAGGCAGGTACGGGGCAAGCGGCGGGTGCGAGGCAGCGGGGGAGCCGCGGCGGCAAGGGTCAACAGCTAGGGCGAGCGGCGGCGGCGGCAATGAGGGGGGCAGGGCTGGCGGCAAACGGCGGGGGCAAGCGGGGCATGTGGTATGAAGCAACTGGAGCGAGCGTGGTGGGTGTGAGATGCGGGCATGTTTTTTTTTCACTTAAATTTTTTTTGCATGCGTGGTTTTTTTTATTTTTTTCCAGCGATGTGTGAAAGAAGGTAATTAACTTTTAAATCTTCATTTGATTATTTATATTATTTAATTTTTTTAAAATATGTTAAATTGTAAGTGTCTTTAGTAATAAATTAAATCACCATAAAAAATTAATAACGATGTATTTTTAAAATAAGATGAATAGTTAACCGTAATCCAAAAGTCCATAGTAAATGTTTTCAAATGAAAAAAATAGAGAGAGTTATTTATGGGATTCGTTAAAATAACACTTTATCTCGTAGGGCAGCATATTCAATAAAAGCTTGATCTTAAGGTTATCATGGGTATGCGAAACATCAAAATGGCTTCTACCAGGTATGTCAAAACATCAAAGTGGCAAGGAAATATGAGTTATAAAAAAATATTTAAAACATATGTTAAATTAGCGAAACCCTACCAAAATAGGTTATAAAAAAGTATGTAAACAACGGTCACACAATCTGTTTGACGTGACAATCTTGCCACACCAGTCAGTGTTTTACCACGTCAATATTGGTGGCGTGACAAAAAGGTTCATACGGTAGAAATATTTTCCTCCGAGGTTTAGTAATAGAAAATTTTTCTTTTTTGCCGCCTATGGTTTTATGAAATTACTCAATTGTTTTCAATCTAGAAATTGCAATGGTAAATCCGTGAGTCCGGTAGGATCTGTTCTTTTCCTTGCTAAAGATAAAAGATTAAGATAAAAGATTATCTAATTTGTATGGAGCTATTTAATAGTGTAAATGATAGAATTAACTACTATAATATTAAATGTAGAAACATTTTATAAAAATATATTGCCTAGAAGTTCAAAAAATTTACCAAATGCTGAGAATACTTAGAGAAAAAGAACACAGATGTAACGTGACAAGCCGAGAAGAGAGAACCATAATAAACGGATAGTTTCTTTGTCATGTCTATCAAACTTCGTTAAGATGGACAACGTCTCCAAACTTATCTAGGATCCAATGGCCAGTGGTGCTAGAAAAGTGGAATATATAGATCGAAGTGTTGAGGATTCTCCTGCGAACTAAGCTAGTTAGATCGGCATGCCTGCAGAGTTCCTCAATGCTTGTGCCATGCGTAACCACAATCACTCTCTCCCCTGCCATACGCGGAAATTTTAGTTTGGATATGTCTCATGGGCAACTGCTTGAATGACTATTAATAAAACTCATTCATAATCTTGGACTAATTCGCATGACGAATCTAATGAGCATAATTAATCCATGATTAACCTATGTGATGTTACAGTAAATATTTGTTAGCTATGGATTAGTTAGGATTAAAAAATTTGTTTCACAGATTAGCTGTTATTTATAAAATTAGTTTTTTTACTAGTCTATATTTAATACTTCAAATTAGTATCTAAACATGACATGACAACCCCATGATCTTTGAAGAAATAATGGTCTGAACCTTTCGCAAATGTGAAGTCATTTCCAGTAGGATAAAAGTTCTCACCAAAACGAGAGGCTACCATTACCGTTACAGGATTATTTCGAAAGCAGACTGGTACAGATGCAGAGTTGGTAATGGAGATTTACTGCTATCTTAACTAGCAAAAGTGGTCACATAAACACATACACTGATACTCTGATCAGCATATTAAATTCGAAATATCCTAAATAACTAACCATATTCAATGTGATGACCGTATTAGCTTAATGTAATTGTGTTAATAAAACAAATTCCTTGATCGAAATAATTTATGTCAAATGCCTTCCTAAAATAGATTGGTTGTGACAAAAAAAAGAAGAAAGAAGCAGCACAATTAATTGGACAATGCAAGCAGGATTAGGATAAGGAAGAGGTGGAAATGGAATAATAGGGCGTCATGTCCATTGGGTAGCTGCCGAGCACCCGGAGGAACCGAGGAAGGAGGTGAACTCCTGGATAATATGATCGCCTCGCCGGTCGCTGGAAATATAAGTATATAACCATACTCGCCTGCTCGCTGGAAGCCTGGAAGGTCGCCTCGCCGTCCCCGTCTCGCCTCGCTGTCCCTGTCTCGCCTACTACAACCATGCCAAGCTGCAGGGGCTCAAGGCCAAGGAGGCCTAGAGGAGGGCGCGTCAATGGCCGCAGCGAAGGGCGGTGACGCAGAAGCCGGGGCGCACCTGCTACCGGAGAAAGACGGTGGTGATCAGAAGAACTGATCAAAGTCACCAACAGACATAGTACATTACTGAAAGTTTCTGAATCAACGGGCACCTTTTTTTTTCATCTTTAGGGTGCCTGAAAATGTGGTTTAATTGATTCACGGTCAACTTCAAACGGCTTATTTGTGCTTGTAACCATTCATGATTTAGATAATAGAAATGATCGGTGATTTGAAATATGCATGCTATGTTGTTATTTTAAATATTCAGACATCGTATAAAAACTCCTTGCTTCTGGGCACTTCTAACATCAACTGCATTTGCAATTTCGTTTGATTCTAGTTAATCGTAGCATTTGTCTATTGATTGTTCAACATTATATATGTAGCAAAGTATATTCATTGGCTTGAAGAACCATTTCTATGCATGAATGATTTAGGCTCCTTTCCATCAGAACAAGACAAGTCACTTTGGTGCATGATGCAATAATGCAGAGAGCTTCAAGCTTCCTAATCGATCGGCTGATAACTTTAGGTTTACTCAAAGTGCAACAAGAAAAGCCCCCAAAACAACCAAGTGCAGCAAAGGAAAAGACAGTGTTGTTATGAGTCACTGTGAGTGACTAGTAGGTTTGGGTTGTTAAAAAAAATTGCTAACTCCCTACTAGTACAACTGTACAACTGCCACTATTTAGGAGAATGCTCCTAAACCCTACTTATGCGCTAGTCACTAGAAAATTTGTTTAGGTTCACTCAAAACTAAGAAGAAGAATCAAATACATGAAAGTTCTGTCCAAATCATAATTATTGATGTTTTGGACGGCGTCACGGTCTCCAAATCATATCTTTTACCATGATTTTCTATGATTTGTATGAAACACTATCTTAAGACTAATCTATACATCATTCTACAGTGATTTCATACTAAATATCTTGAAAGTTATTAGTTGAACTAGAGGGAGTAATTGATCCCATCATTTCAGTTGTGTTAACATAACACTAGTATATTCATTCACCGTGATTTGTCTTTCATTTCACAGCACGTAGGAGGCCCGTCAAGGCCAATTATTTTTTATATATGGGCCGTCATGGTGCAAAGGACTAGGTGACATTTTCTGGAGGGGGCTGGATTGGAATTCTTTTTTATTTGCTTTATTAAAAAAATTTAAAATAGATTTTTGTTTTAAAAAATAGCAAATCTACCCCGAATGCCTGGCTAGTAGGCGTAAAATATATAATGGCAATTAGATAGACGTGGTATCCTACGTGCCAAATGACGAGAGTAGTGGAACCGTGGGAGGGACGGTTGTTGATGGAGAAATGGATGTAACTTTTTTTATATATGTCCGTGAATGAAAATTTTCTCCGATTATGAGTCCATATGAAAAAACTATTGCAGTTTTCATCAAGAGCATTTAAGTTATGTTTTTTTAGTCTCTCGAGTGATCTTGCAGACCTCGGGCTCAAAACACTCTCCTATTGGACCGGAAGGGGTCGCCTACAAAATAGCCAACCCCACAACTCCCTCTTACCTAGCTTAGTGCATTTGCATACGCCTCCCTTCCGTAAATATACCACCCTTCGTCTAAAGGCTATCACCCTTACTCTAGCAGGTATTTGTCACGTTGGATTTTATGCCCAACTAATAGATATTTTATATTTTACGCCCACTAGCGAGATGTGGGGGGTTATATTTGCTATTTTTTAAAAAAACTACTTTTTGATTTTTTTTTTATAAAATAAATATAAAAGTAAAACATGTGGCTGGAACATGGGTTGACCAGTACTCTTGGTCAAGCTTTGAACAAATCGAGGGGCCGGACCAGTAAATTGTACTCACGATATAACAACTTGGCAGCTAGATTCGATCTAGTATAGGAACTTGATAACTGAACATCCAAGTTAACAACTTGGCAAATCGATGTGCTCTAGAAAAAGAATTTGATAATTTTATTATTTTTTTTGGTGCAACATTTTAACTAGTTATGTGCTATTTTGGTCAACGAGTGCTGAATTAATACTTTCACGAGGCTAATATGCAATCGCATATTATATGGACGTTACTTTACATTTTATAATCTTGTATTTAATCTATAAGAACTATGTTGGTAGTTGAATTTTTTTTTCTTCCACCTTCAACATTTTCTACATATAAATTTTAATTGACTTACAATTGCTAGAATAAAAATTATGCTTATGCAAAAGTGTACAGGTACATTGAGACAGTAAATTACACCCATATGTCAAGTTATTGTGCTAGCACATTCACTTTCTAGGTTCTCGTACTACATTGCACAGTGTACCACAAATACAAATTCTTATAAAATACTATAGAAGTTCATATGATTAAATGTGCTTAACGTAACTATGGACATGATTTTGGGAAATCTTATTACCACAATTCTCGAGTTACATGACACAAGTATTAATACACGTGGTTTTATAATAATAGTCAAACCTCATATTATACATCTCACACTTTATATTCTATATATTTATACTATAATTTTTAATTTTTTGGTGTGATAGCTATGTCTAAAATGGTTAATTTTGATTCTGATAAAAAAAATAGTAGTAGTTTAAACTTAGTATATAAGTAAAAAAAGACTAATAAATAACTAAGAATTAGAAAAAGAAGCCTATTTATGCCTAAGGAAAAGAAAAATGAAAACATTGTGCCTCAAGTACTCGGCGTCAACATATTTACTATTATACCACTGCCAGTAGTATTCAACATAATGTCACTTGTATCATGTGGCTTGCTAAAATACTATTATAATCACAGTAAACTCTAGGGATGGCAATTTCACCTGTGGGTTTGGGTCCTCGGCGGGTACCCGCCCCTATGGGTATGGGGACGGGTATGAATTTTGACCCGCGGGTGACCGGGTCCGAGGCCCCGCATATGGGCGGGTGAGGGGACGGTGATGAAGTCCTACCCGCGGGTACCTGAGGGGGTATATTAGACTACCCCTTAAATTGCAGCCCATAAAATATGTAAAAGCCCAATACTAAGCTCATATATATAAAGAAACCCTATATTGTCTCTCTCTTTCTTTTGTTTCCTCCTCAGTCTTCACACAGACAGGTAGCTGGGCGGGCAGTGGGGCGGCGGCACTGTGGCGCGGTGGCAAGGCGGCGGCCGGCGAACTCCGTCTAGATCCTGGTCCCTCTCCCTCCCCTGCTCCAGCCGGTGGCGCACGCAGTGGGGGAGGCGGCGGGACGGCTGGGTTGTGGGGCACCGAGCAAGCACAGGACGACGGGGTGCCGAGCCGGTGAGCAGGCGCAGGGCGGCGCCGAGCCGGCGTAGGGCCGCGGGGCGGGGCATAGGTCAGCGAGCCGGCGGTGGGTGAGCGAGTCACCCGGTCGGGTTGCGGGTACCCGGTCAGGTCGGGTACGAGGATGGTATTCTACCTATTTCTCCAATTGGGTCCGGGTTCGAGTATACTATTCAGGTGGCAGGTTCGGGTCTGTTCCTGTCCAACCCGTCCTCGACCCGCCCCGTTGCCATCCCTGCTGAACTCTCTATTTTATTTTCCATCGCGATAACTTCAACATAACCGCGATAACTTCAACATAATGTCACTTGCAACCTATAGCTTGCTAAAATACTATTATAATCACACTGAACTCTGTATTTTGCCATTGCGATAACTGTGACAACTTTAGTTAACTATAAGTACGTTTAAATTTTCCAGCCATCAGAAGACCAAAATGCCCCTAGCTTTTCCTAATTTTCATCGTTAGCAGAATAGCAGATCAATTTCCTCCCACTATCGTTCTTTTTTCTCGGTCTTCTCTCTTACTCTCTCCCGTACCGGCGGGAGGCAGCACCTCGCCACAGGCCACAGCAGCAAGGACGGTAAAAATCAATTCCTCAATATCCATCTGGAAGCAACTAATTCGGTACAAATTTGTTATGGCATACAAATCATACATACACACACGATACAAAAGAGATACAACATGTACCAGTATGCAGTACATAAAACAAAAGGATCCAGTAGACATCTACATATTTTGATTATTTCATGCCTACTCGTACATGCCAAACTGTTTTACGGCTACTATTTTCTTCTAATCACGCATACCTAAATTGTTGAGTATATCACCACCCAACACTCATAGATATGACGAAATGCAAAAGGTACCTAGTTTCTCCGGGTACAAACTATCTTCGTATCTATGCTATCCTTATACAACAATAGGTGTATGCTCGGAGGAATAATATTATGTTATGAGTATTTACAATTTCTAGTTCACACGAGCATCACTCTAATGGAAAATTAGTTGAGCTTACATTTGTTACAGCAGTTTGCAGCTCCTAATACTAATATGAACTCTGAAAAAGAAGAAAATATGCATCAGTTCGCATTAGGCTAAATAATATGTAAAAGTTTTCTAGGACAGTCAAATCGATAGCACAAAAGTACGAAATTATTAGACCAATCAACCCAAAACCGACGTAGGGTTCGATAATAACTCGACTAGGGTGCATCAGTATAGTCTATAGCAATACATTACCAGATTCTTTCCCTCAACAATGACACGGTTCTGTGACCGGATGACCCACTTGATGACCCCGCTCTCGCCCTTATCCTTGCCTCTTATGATCATCACCTGGAAGCAAACAGAGAGAAGTTGGAGATTTTACGAGAACAAGTAGGGAAAAGCTGGGGAAAAGAGATTCACGTTGTCACCGCGGAGGATCTTCTAGTGGCTAATGAGCTTCTCCGCAGCCTTCCACCCCATCCTTCCCTTGCCAGATCCCTCCTCTCTTCCAGCAACTTCAGGGCTCGGATGCGGCGGAGATGGGGTGGCGGCGGCGGCGGCGACAAGGGAGGGGGCGCTCGACGCTCCCGCAGTGACGAGGCTGGTGCAGAGCTAGATCAAAGTGGGCCGAGAAGAATGCTATGGTATTTTTAAATGGTCGTTATGCCTTAAGAAATACTGTACTACGGAGTACTAGTTTGAACCAAGTGGGCTTATGGGCCTTGTATGTTTGGACTCTTCTAAATTGGAAGAGGAAAAAAAAACATTTTCTGAAAGGTATTCTCGATACATGTTGAATTATCTCAGATCATGGAATTCTTATTAAATTGTCTTGTGTTTGTCAACTTTTCTCTGGATTTGAAATGGTCGGCTTCATCGTCAGCTCTGCAGCTATTGATATGCTTCTGGCCAGCGTACCACACGTTCTTAACAATGTTACGGAAATTCTGTTTCTAGTTAATCAAATTCTTAATCCTCGGATCCCATGCATCAGTTGACCAACAGAGCAAAATGAGTAATAGTATCAACTGAGCAATTGCTAGTGCAGACTGTACAGTTCAGCAACTGATTGATAGATCGAGAGCTGAACCACACCACACGTAAAGCGTCCATGACGATGGACAGACGCACGTCACGGCAACAACCAAGAACTTTATTAGTACTGGTACCCACCAACTGCTCGACGCCTTTCCTCTACGCGCGCGCGCCCACCACCGCCGGAGTCACACACCTCGCAAAGCCGCGCGTATCAAAGCTTCCGCTCCTGCCTCGTCCAAATGGGCGGCACCGGCGACGATGGCGACAAGCTCCCCGTCAGCAATGGCAAGGGCACCGCTACAGCCATGGAGGTTGTGTCGTCGTCGTCCCCGGCGCCGGCGCCGTCGGTTCTCAAGTCGGTGCTGCTCTCCTACGCGTACGTGAGCGTGTGGATCACACTGAGCTTCTCGGTGATCGTGTACAACAAGTACATCCTCGACCCCAAGATGTACAACTGGCCCTTCCCCGTCTCCCTCACCATGATCCACATGGCCTTCTGCGCCTCCCTCGCCGTCGTGCTCGTCCGCGTCTTCCGCGTCGTCGCCGTGCCGGCGTCGCCGCCCATGACGCCCAGCCTCTACGCCGCCTCCGTCGTGCCCATCGGCGCGCTGTACGCGCTCTCGCTCTGGTTCTCCAACTCCGCCTACATCTACCTCTCCGTCTCCTTCATCCAGATGCTCAAGGCGCTCATGCCCGTCGCTGTCTACTCCCTCGCCGTCGCCTTCCGCACCGACTCCTTCCGCCGCGCCTCCATGCTCAACATGCTCGGCATATCCGCGGGCGTCGCCGTCGCCGCCTACGGCGAGGCGCGGTTCGACGCGTTCGGCGTCCTACTGCAGCTCGCCGCCGTCGCCGCCGAGGCCACGCGGCTCGTGCTCATCCAGATACTGCTCACCTCCAAGGGCATGTCGCTGAACCCCATCACCTCGCTCTACTACATCGCGCCGTGCTGCCTGGTGTTCCTGACCGTGCCATGGTACTTCGTTGAGCTGCCGAGGCTGCGCGCCGCCGCGGGCGCCGTCCGGCCCGATGTGTTCGTGTTCGGGACGAACTCGCTGTGCGCGTTCGCGCTCAACCTGGCGGTGTTCCTGCTGGTGGGGAAGACGTCGGCGCTGACCATGAACGTGGCCGGCGTCGTGAAGGACTGGCTGCTCATTGCCTTCTCCTGGACGGTGATCAAGGACAGCGTCACGCCCGTCAACCTAGTCGGCTATGGCATTGCCTTCCTCGGCGTCGCCTACTACAACCATGCCAAGCTACAGGGGCTCAAGGCCAAGGAGGTCGAGAGGAGGGCCGCGTCAATGGCCGCAGCGAAGGGTGGTGACGCGGAAGCCGGGGCGCGCCTGCTACCGGAGAAAGACGACGGTGATGATCAGAAGAACTGATCAAATCAAAGTCACCAACAGACATAGTACATTACTGAAAGTTTCTGAATGTATTTACCCATTGCTACACTTACCGAGGGCAGGAATGGGGTAAATTTAAAATGAACCGGTCCGCCGTTTGCGACGTCCGCGTTCCATCCTCTCAGAGAGTGGCAGGAGAGGTTAGTTCTATGGATTTTAAATACAAAATTAAACTTGTAATTTATTTAATAAATAAAATTCAAAAATTCTTTTCTAGATGAGGCTGAAACGTGGGCGGACAGTAATTGTCTCTAATCTTTAAATTTTCCAAAAGAAGAGGACGGCGATGGGATGGAAAAATTTGCAGTCCAGACCCATGAGGCCATGATTTGTTTCATGCTTGATGAAAAGTGCAATTTCCTCCCACTATCGTTCTTTTCTCAGTCCTCTCTCTCCCGTACCGGCAGGGAGGCAGCGCCTCGCCACACCACAGCACCAAGGTGGCGGTCGGCCGGCCGGCCGGCCGGTGAGCTCCCCTCTCCGCGCCCTCCCTTGCGGTTGCGGCTGCCCCGGACGGGCTCCTCGCGGCTTGTTGGGAGTGGTAGTTTAATAGCAGATTCCTCCTGTCTCGTTTCCCGTCTCTCCTCCTCCCGGCTTCGCCCGCCGCCTGCGCCGATCTCCCGCGAGCCAGGGGCCCTGTCGTCCTGCATCCTCACCGGTGAGCATCCATCCATCCGTTACGCAGCCACATCCTTTTTTCCCCTCTCTTTTCTGGAATTTCATCATAAACCCTAGATAAATTCTCTTCTGGATCGGGCTTAATTTGCATTAATAGCATTAAGGAAAACTAATAACAGTTCTTTTTTTGTTCCCAAGAAGTTTAGGGGTTCAACTGAATCCCCATGCCCCACGTTATGTTCGCGCCTGCTTCATCTATCTAGTTTGTTTGTTGAGGCCCTTGGTCCATTAGCCTGAGACCCTTAAATTGGATTTATGTTAGTGTATGAGAAGTGTAATGTGCTGGATGGTGCCGGTGATTTATGTTTCTTGATGAAAAATGGAGCTGGCCAGCGTGTTACCCTCTGTATTTAAGATCCTGAAAATTAAGCATTGATATATTTCACATGCTAGATTCAAGTTAATTGCTTGCAGTATGAAAATTATCCCGTCTGGCATTTTTGTCCATTCTTATCGGTCAGACTATCAACTGCTATCATGTTCATCGATCAGAATTAGATTTTACTCTACGATAGCATACTATACATTGTATTATATTTCTCATCGTGCTTTTATTTCTGTGTTTTTTTTCCTTTTTCTTTCCCATCCATTTCATGGAATATTGGCATCGTTCTATTGCACATCATCAGCTTATTGATTGTACTTCACATTGCATCATCTTTGCTTCCCCTCTTATGCATCTGTCCATGCTTATCGGGGATTGTATCTTGAGAACCTCCCCTATAATCCTTGTGACCGTACCGCCGTTTCTTTGTTTGTTCCTTAAAAGATCTCTTTCTATCCAGTTGGATACCATGGCTGCATCCTGTTTGGGATTGTTGCATAACAACTGCTCTAGTTTTTTCGGTTGTTTTTCTTCCTATCCTTGTATCATCACTTTGCTCTCCCAATATTGTTGGCTCCTGTGCTCTTTCCAAAGTTGCCTTGGAACTTTGAGCTTTTCAAGATGCCAAGGAGGACAGAAAATGCTGCTTCTGCCAATTCAGTTGAACCAACCAAACCAGAAGAATGCTTGGAGTTTGATGAGGAGGAGGAGGTAGAAGAGGAGGAAATTGAATATGAAGAAATTGAGGAGGAGGTAGAGGAAGAGGAGGGGGAGGAGGAGGAGGAGGAGGAGGAGGATGAAGATGAAGATGTTGTGGAGGAAGTTGAGGAGGAAGAAGAGGAATCTGATGAAACTGAAGTTTCACGTGAAGTTGATGCTAGACATACCAGGGAAAGTAAATTTAAAGGTGTTCACCAGAAGGATGGTATTGAAAAAGAAAAGTACGCTGAGCTTTTAGCTCTTCCTCCGCATGGTTCTGAAGTATATTTTGGGGGCATCTCCAGTGATATATCTTCTGAAGATCTGAAGAAATTATGTGAACCAGTTGGAGAAGTTGTTGAAGTAAGTACTGCCTACATTACTTATTTTATGTTTTCATTCGGCTTGTTCTTTTATGCATTACATATTCTCTCGTTTTGCTGTAGGTGAGAATGATGAAAGGAAAGGACGATAGCAGGGGATATGCTTTTGTTACTTTTAGAACTAAAGATTTGGCATTAGAGGCTGTCCGAGAATTGAACAATGCAAAACTGAAGGTTCGTTTTCTGTTGAACTTGAAAGTTGATTTATGCTGTCTCATATCCAATGTCCATACTCCATACTGTCACTCTGCCAGTGGCATTGAGCACCCTAAGGTTGATAAAGCAACTTTATACATTTCTACTGCACTTTTTTTTGGCAGTTTCCAAATGCGAACTGGCAAAGAACAAATAATGATTTTAGTCAAATATTATCATGCAGTAAGTTTTTCTTATATATTTTATTTAGCCTCATAGAACTGGTATCTGCAGTTAATTTATGTGGATTTTGACATATGGATAGCACATTAGAAGCTTACACAATCTCCCATGTATCTGCTTTGTTCCCTGCTTCACCTTGTTTGAAGGAAGAGAGACACAGAGAGAGAGAGAGAGAGAGAGAGAGAGAGAGAGAGTTGGAACCTTTCCTATTTTTGCAGTGCGATGGCTGGCTGTTCATGATTTAGCTGTACTACCTTTTTCCTCTGAAATCAATATCAGCAATGCAGTCCATCCAATGATAAACCAAATTCTAACTATAGAACTATGACACAATCAAACCCAAATGTACAAAAATGTTGAATTTGTTCATGATTGGGAGTGGTGGTAACTTATGTTTCTACTAATAGTTTTGGAAAACATAGTTTTGCTGCCATGGGCCCATACATGTGGAGTGTATTTCCTAGTTCCCTGTCATAGCTGACAACTGGTCTATCTTGATGTTTTACACCAACTGAATTTTTTCATTATGCTTCTCATTATAGGGAAAGCGTATAAGGGTTTCTTCTTCCCAGGCTAAGAACAAGCTATTCATTGGGAATGTACCCCACAGTTGGACACAGGATGATTTCAGAAAGGCTGTGGAGGAAGTTGGTCCAGGAGTATTAAAAGCTGATCTCATGAAGGTATGGGCAGGGTAGTTCAGCAACTTTATTATGCACCCTTGATCTTCTCTATCCTGAAAGATCCTTTGTATTTGTAGGTCTCAAGTACAAATCGCAATCGGGGTTATGGTTTTGTTGAATACTACAACCATGCATGTGCAGAGTATGCAAGGCAGAAGATGTCTACCCCAACATTCAAACTAGATACAAACGCCCCTACTGTCAGCTGGGCAGATCCTAAGAATAATGATTCAGCCTCTACTTCTCAGGTTCGGCCTCTACTTCTCAGTTTAATTAAAAGGTCAGATGACCAATGTTATTTTATTCTCAGAATTCTTACACCATGATATTTTATATGAACTTGGTTTTTGTGTGTGTGTGATTCTAGGTGAAATCTGTATACGTCAAAAACCTGCCCAAGAATGTTACTCAAGCACAGCTGAAAAATCTGTTTGAGCGCCATGGGGAAATTACAAAAGTTGTTCTTCCTCCTTCAAGAGGAGGTCATGATAATAGGTATGGTTTTGTTCACTTTAAAGATAGGTCCATGGCCATGAGGGCTCTGCAGAACACAGAGAGATATGAGCTTGCTGGTGAGATTTCCTCTTGCCCTGTAATGTCCGACTATGCTTTTCTGGTCTGTTTGGTGCATTGGAGGTCACACATATTTTTCTAACAGGTCAGGTCCTGGATTGCTCACTTGCGAAACCTGCTGCTACTGATAAGAAGGATGAAAGAGTATCACTGCCTAGTTCAAATGGAGCTCCATTGCTCCCTAGTTATCCTCCACTTGGATATGGTATCATGTCGGTACCAAGTGCCTATGGTGTTGCTCCTGCTAGTATTACACAGGTACATGAGTATCATAGAACCCTTTGTCCAATCAACGCATAAATACATGTAGAAAAGTATAATTGATGCCTTTCTAACCATTATATGCTCTGTATTTTGCAGCCCATGCTGTATGCTCCAAGAGCTCCTCCAGGTCCAGCAATGGTTCCAATGATGTTACCGGATGGCCGTCTCGTATATGTTGTGTAAGTGCTACCATCTGTTCTTCACAAAAACTAATAGGAGTACATGTTATCAGCACGAGATGAGATGAGTGGATCGTGTTCAGTTGACATCAGGTCAGTATTTCCATTCTGATGATACCTTTCTTGCTTGTTGGCAGACAACAGCCTGGTGGGCAGCTGCCGCTGTCTTCGCCTCCGCCACAGCAAGCTGGACGTCATGGCGGCAGTGGAGGACGTCACGGCGGTGGCGGTGGCGGCTCCAGCGGTAGCAGGCCAGGTGCAAAGCGGCAGAGAGGAGATGACACCAGCAGTAGCCGCAACAAAGGACGGCGCCGCCCGTACTGATCTGATCACCCTAGATAGCTAGCACTTAGGTCTAGTGTCGTTGCAGAAAGTTACCAGCAAATCTGGTAGAAATAATCTGTACTGTCTATACTCGTCGATTTGTTAGACTAATGCGTCTTTAGAACAGACTTGGAAATAATAATCTATGCTGTCTGTACTCGTCGATTTATTAGAGTGCGTCTTTAGAACAGACTCAGACTGTACACATTGCAGATTGCTGAAGCTGGTGGTGCACACTGGGGCAATAAGCCAGTAGCTGGCCTCTTAAGTATTTGCTACTTGTGATAATTAATCTGTTGTCTGTGACACGGGGATCTGGTGTAGCAATTTGTAAGGGAAAGCTACACAATGATGTACTGTTCCCACATCTTGCACGGCTTAGCCCCTATTTGTCTACCTTCCGTAGCTGAAGCCATCGCTCCACTCGCCTCGACCATCGCACGATCGATCACCCAATCCATGACCGAAGAATATGGGGTGATTATGTAGCTGTTTTATAAAAAAATTAAACGATATATTTATAAATAAAAAATTATATATGTATTTTTAGTAATATAAAAGCTAAGGCCAGAAAATAAACTTCAATGAAAAACTTTAAAATTATCACTAAACTTAAGGTTAAAAATTTAAAATTTAGCTTATAAGTATAAACATAAGTGAAGAGATGGGAGCGCTAGCGTAACGTGCCCTCTTGGTGCTCATTAGAACTTGGCAGTGCTTAGGCTATTTGATTTAGGCTAATGGAATCGAGATTCCACTAATGAGGAATGGTAGGTGAATAAATATTTATATTATTTTTGTAGTTGAGCTATTTGATTTTGTAAATATTACGAAGTTGGTACTTGGTAGACCTAGTACTAGTAGGGTATCTATGTGAAACCAGCAAGGCATCAGCCTAGGATGGTACAAGCGGGGTATCAACCTAGTACTGGTGAACTGCGTCGGTATCAATTGATACCGATTGGATACTAGATCTAATACTAATGTACCAGATAATATTGACTGGGTACTAGATCTCCTCTAGATTCGATACCAATGGAAAATCGGTTGAGATTCCATACAATAACAATCTTAGGCTTTCATGTTTAAGAAGAGATTTGAACGAGCAACCAACTATAGAATTGTAGAGTGACATAAAGAAAATAATCCATCTAAAGAATCAAATAATTTAGAATAAAATATATAAACCACCGAAAGTGCATGTGTCCAATAAAAAATACTTCTTCCGTCTTAGCTATATATGCCCCAAGGTCTTTAAGACAACCTATACGTTAATGCCTCCAT
Organism: Oryza brachyantha; assembly: GCF_000231095.2. NCBI lineage: Eukaryota > Viridiplantae > Streptophyta > Magnoliopsida > Poales > Poaceae > Oryza > Oryza brachyantha. The sequence goes on from NC_023174.2 coordinate 1,485,094, forward strand.
CTCATCTCACATGTTCGGTACATGCCAGGGATGTTTGTATGTGTACCGTTTTTACTCGTACGTTCTACTCATACGAATGGTGCACCGTACTATAGCATTCAAGGGCAGCCCTAGGTCTAGGTTTATAACTGTCTAGAAATTACGTGTAATCATCTTACAATTTTTTTTAAAAAGTTAGGAATATGTAAACTTAGTCCTACTCTTGAAATTTTTATAGTCCTACCCTGGCAGTTTCTAATATGTAACACATTACTACAACAGTGACACATAATTTCATGCATGATCTTTTAATATTATCGTCAATTCGATGTCATGAGTTTCACAGCATTTTTCTGGGTATAATTCTAAAGCTAAAGTTGTGTTTTTCTTCGTTGATGAAAGATAAATGATTGTTTAATTTTTTAATAGCTAATTAATGATATAAATGATAGAATTAACCAATGACAATATAATAAATTTTATTTTTTAAAAAATATAGGGTTTAAACATTTGAAAAGCAGGCACGTAAAAACCAAACAGCAAAAAAGAAATATGCATTGATGCAGGCCAAACGAACGCAGCCCATATAGACGGAGAGATCTGGATTGGTGGCCCGAGCAGCCGAGCTGAACACGTGGCCTCATTCTCTCTCTCGAGACGGACGTGTACGTGCCACGACGCCACCCATTCTAGTCTTCTCATCTCAAGCCTCCGCCGACCGCCGCCTCCGTGCTGCCGCTTCTCGACGAGCCGTTGCTCCGGCCTCCGGGAAACCTCGTATTGGGACCACTCCAGATACCAGTCGACCACGGAGTATCGGACGCCGGAGACGCCGCTGTCCGGCGGCCCCATCACCAGGTGAAAAGTGCGTGCTTTCTCCGCCTGAGTGGTTTGGTTAATTCCCCTTGCAATCGAATTGCCATGTGTGTTTCCTGATTCGTGCACCAGAATTTCGGTCATAGACGCGTGTTTGGCCTACTTCTGAATTTCTGATGCTTTTGTGCAAGAAAATATATGGATGCCCTACAGTTTTCCCGTGATTCCTGTAAACGGCGAAATTGTCATGTTAAAAAAAATAATCCTAGTTAATTAATTATATTTTAGATTGCCAATAGTAACATTTTTACTCAGGTTTGATCTGTGCTGTACCGTACGATATATTCGTTGATATTTTGCCTGGCCAATCTTGTAGGCGAATTGCTACAGGTTAACAGGATCATCAATGATGCTAGTTGTCTGATTTCCCTGAATCATGTTAATAAGTTCCACCCCGATAAAGTCAATAATAGGTACATGATGCTGATATAAGAACTGCTATGTATGCTTTAGCTGGTCTAAGTCATGGTTGATATATTCCTTTTGTTCTTAAGAATTCTAACATAGATTAGAACATGTAATGACAAAGGTTGCATTTGTTTGGTTAGCTTCCAATATACATTTGCAGCATTAATTGCTATATCTCGGTCTACTTATGCGGATACTTAAGGGAACATTTTTTTGGCAATTTGTTTATCTATTCTTTGAACAGTCCAACGTGGTAAATGTTCTCTGAACTTTCTGAATATTCTGAACATTAGACAGGGCCTATTTTGTGCAAGAACTTACATACCCATATTTAGTTATCTGCACCTCCCAAGTTGTTGATAAAATATGGATGATGGGGAGATAGAGCTTTCCAGCCAAATGATGTTTCCAAATCCAGAGACTCCTACCAGCCTTGATGATTTCATGCCAAGCATCAGGACAACATGCACCCACACTCATACATGTAACGCGCCTGGTCCGTCAGCAACCGCGCACACCCATACATGCTACCACACTCACACTCAAGTTCTCAGCACAGATGATGATAGCTGCGGAGATGATAAAACTAGGCGTAAGAAGGCCAGCAAGCCGTTGGGTAACCGTGAGGCTGTCCGCAAGTACAGACAGAAGAAGAAGGCTCATACAGCACAGTTGGAGGAGGAAGTGAAGAAGCTGCGTGCCATTAACCAGCAGCTGGTGAAGAGGCTGCAAGGGCAAGATGCACTTGAAGCTGAAGTGGTACGGTTGAGGTCGTTACTGGTGGATGTGCGAGCGAAGATCAATGGTGCGCTGGGTAGTTACCCGTTTCAAGCGCAATGCGGCGTTGGGAATGTTTCAAGTTGCGATGGAATGGCACAGTGCTTTTGTGGGAAAATCGGAGCTGGGTGTGAGTCAGAGTTGTGAACCTCGTCTAATGAACTGCCATGTCAGCCCGGGTTCAGGGCAGAACTTGGTGGTGCCCATGCTTTAAGCCGGAAGCTTCATGGTCTCATCTACCTCAAGGGATGAGTAGATAATGTAAGTATTCTTTTGTTTCTAGCTTTGCTATCAGAATTAGACAGTAGTATTGTTGATGCCTTGTTTCATTAATGACATTTACCCCTAAAATCTGGTTAGTGGTAACTAGTTTCCAGGTTCAGTATCAAGTGCACATTCTTTGTTTCTGTACAGTATAAAATGTCTTTGGTAAAGGAGAGCTTATGCTGACTATGAAGTGTAAATGTAATGTTGGACCGTAATGGCTGTAACTGTTCTACTGTGTTTGTCATCTTTCTGGTTCTGGTAGTAGCTGATGGTGGTTTGTGGCTCAGCAGCCTTCTCTATTGCTAACTCCGAACTTTTCCCTCTTCTCCGATATAATATTCCATTTCAGGAAAAACATTTTTAGAAGCTGTTAATTCTGAACATTTCCGAATTTTGCAGATACTCTGTCCGAGTTGGGGATTTTTTCTAGGAGTTGTTAACTCTGAATTTCTACTTCTTTTGTCGACATGCTGTCCGTTTTTTTAGTTGGGATGCTGTTCCGTTTTTGCAAAATATTTAGGAGTTGTCATGAATCTGATGGCTGAACAATATTTTCTGCAAGCCAAATCCATGATTTTTTTTTGACTGTTCAAGTGCAACTACAAGAACACATTTATCTGACGGCAAAAGTACACTAGCAATTTGGGTTTCATTTTCAGACATCTACACGTACATAACACAGGACACCAACACCATTATTCATAGGCATGCAAGACCAAATACTCACTTCACATCACATAAACCGCAATAAATCTCATGCAAATAAGAAGTCAAGAGCACCAAAATGATACGATAAATTGCCCTGACAAAAACATCCAGAGCGAAGTCACGGAGCACGATTAACTAACACGAAGAGAAGCAAGTAAGCAACAGCTTCGCTGAACCAACTGAGCTCAATTTCAGCTCCACACAAACGCTACGACGCCGAGAACCGCGGCAGCAACGGCAAGAGATAAGATCTCGCCGGCGGCCATGGGACCCGTCGCTGCCCCGGCGTTGGTGGACGAGCCACCGTACTGGGCGGTGGCAGCCTCGAAATGCCTGATGACGCAGACGATGAGCAGCACGAACGCAATGGCCGGCTTGGGAGAAGAGCGCTCCATCTTGTCCTGCTTTCCCTTGCTTGTTCAGAGTTCAGACCTCAGAGCTGAGACGATACACTGTCCATTTCGCTCAAAATGGCTGGATTTATAGACTTGCCTCATTGAATTTTCTAAGAATATTGACATGGTAAACGTAGCACAAATTGAAAATACAAATCTGTCTATTTCTCTCGATCGTGTTCTGCTCGCCACTCTGAGTTGGGTTGATCTGGACGGCTGGGTTGGGTTTTTGCTGTATACTCTGAAAAATTCAACGATCCAATGAGGTGCTGTTCTTTGTTTTTAATGCTAGTGTTCCCTCCATATTTGTCACTTCTAACTTCCACTGGACTTGAGTTAAGCTATACATGCATCAAATTTAATAAAATTTCCATTTAGATACCAAAACGGATGAGCAGATTGACAACGTCAGTTCTTGTGGACTGGTTCACGCTTCGTCGAGAATAATCAGAAAAAGAGTGCGTGTTTTGGACTTTTTGCTGCATTGCATCTATCAATGAGTTTAGATGATACCTATGTTCTTCAACCGATGCCATCAGCTGCAGCAATGTCGATACGCGGAGCTGGTCGATGATTCCAAGGTCCGCATGGAAAACAACATGGATCATATCATGCATTGTTGGCCGGCCTCATGGAGCCAACGGCGCTGCCGTCGCCGGTCGCCGCCATGGCGACCGACGATGTGGTTCTCCCGTACATCTCGCGTATGCTTATGGAGGAAGACATGGACGACGACATGTTCTTCTCCCTGTACCCCGACCACCCCGCGCTCCTTGAGGCGCAGCAGCCGTTCGCCCAGATCCTGTCGTCCTCGTCGGCTCTCTCCTCTGGCATCTCCAACCACGTCAGTGGCGGCAAATCCTTCACCGGTGTTCTGGACAGTGCGCCAATGGCGGAGAAGGCGAGGAATTTCTCCGGTGAGGACAGCCTGGAGGGTTCTGCTGCCTTGATGATGATGCAGGGGAGCGACAATGGCATGGGACGGAAGGGTAGTAGGCACGGCGAGGACGAGCAGGAAGTCGAGCTGGGCCGGGCGAGCAAACTGATGGCGACGCCGGATGAGGATGACGACGATGGCGTCGGCGAGATGTTGGAGCGGATGATGCTCAACGGGGACGAGGCATGCCACACAGAGATGAAGGCGCCGAGCGTCCCAGAGAAGAAAAAGGCCGGCGGGAAGGCGGCGCGGCGGAGGCAGGCGAAGGCGGAGGTAGTGGACCTGCGCGAGCTGCTCTTGTCATGCGCGCAGGCGGTGTCATCGGGCAGCCGCCGGAGAGCCGGCGAACTCCTGGAGCAGATCAAGCGGCACTCTTCGCCGACAGGGGACGCCACCGAGCGGCTGGCACATTACTTCGCCGACGGTCTGGAGGCGCGGCTGGCCGGGGCCGGAGCGGTGAGCCTGGATCACCGGCAGCTTGCGGCCGCCGAGCGCGCCTCGACCATGGAATTGCTGGAGGCGTACCAGCTGTTCATGGCGGCGTGCTGCTTCAAGTGGGTGGCGTTCGCGTTCGCCAACAAGACCATCCTACGCGCGGCGGAAGGGAGGAGCAAGCTCCACATTGTGGACTACGGCGCGCAGTATCACGGCCTCCAGTGGCCACGCTTGCTGCAGTGGCTGGCGGAGAGGGAAGGCGGCCCGCCGGAGGTGAGGATGACGCTCGTCGGCCAACCCCAGCCCGGGTTCCGTCCGAACCGACTGCTCGAGAGCACGGGACGCCGGCTCGGCAACTGCGCGCGCGCGTTCGGCCTCCCGTTCAAGTTCCGCGCCATCGCCACAGCGAGGTGGGAGACGGTCACCGCCGAGGACATCGTCGGCGCCGACCCCGACGAGGCGGAGGCGGTCGTCGTCAACGACGTGCTCAGCCTGGGCACCCTCATGGACGAGAGCGGCGTGTTCGACGACCCGAGCCCGAGGGACATGGTCCTCGGCAACATCCGCGGCATGCGCCCGGCGGTGTTCGTCCAGGCCGTGGTGAACGGCGCCCACGGCGCGCCCTTCTTCTTCTCGTCGCTGTTCAACATGCTGGACGCCACGACGCCCAAGGAGGGGAGGCACCTGCGGGTGGTGCTGGAGCGGGACGTGCTGCGGCGGGCGGCGGTGGGGGTGATCGCGGGCGAGGGGGCAGAGCGGGTGGAGCGGCGGGAGACGTACAGGCAGTGGCAGGCGAGGAACCAGCGGGCGGGGCTGAGGCAGGTGGAGATGGAGAAGGAGGTGGTGGAGGCGGTGCGGCGGAGGGTGAGGAAGCGGCACCACGAGGAGTTCGTGATCGAGGAGGATCGTGGGTGGTTGCTGCAGGGGTGGAAGGGCCGCATCCTCTACGCTCACTCCGCCTGGGCACCGCCCGAGGGTTGACATTACATTACAACAGTTCGACGCGAGTTTTAATTCGGTGTCCTGGCAATTAGCATACATGAATTTTGTGATTTATGCTTTAATGAATTCCTACCGCAGATGTTTCCTCCAAGTGTTGATTTCATAAACATTTGTGGGTAGATACTGCTAGTGATCAGGCACGCCATAGCAGTTCTCACCAAAAATACCCGGACGCAGACGACGAAAACTCATAAAACTTGAAGAAATAGGTGCCCCCTCCACTTTTATCCGGGCTTGGGACCGGCACTGGCAGTGTTAGGCACCCCCCTACCCGAAACAGAACACCCCCAGATATGAAACATGCGAAAGAAAAGGCAGGAAATATGCATGCAACAAAATCCAGTTAACCCGTATTCACAAGGACCACAAAGCAACTACCGTAACGACTAGATACTAGAAAAGTCTATGGCAGATGGGCTGCGGCAGAGTATGGCATGTAAACTAGCAATGAAAATGCAAGAAAATGACTGGTCATGCAAATGCGATTCAGGAAACAAACCATCAATTTAGCTAGTATAGTTTGCCTACAAGCCAACACACTACATTGTTTTCTTTTAGAGAAAGGACAGCCGATAACAATCAATATTATACGTGTAAATGAATGTCAATCAAAATTAGACGTGTAAATGAATGTCATGATGAATCTTCAACATCCGAACTGAAATTTGTTCACGTAAAATATGTTCTCACAGATCTAAAATGCAATTTCATCTTCAATATTGTGTTCACAGGATTTACATGAAATACAAAGTAAGCGTAAGCGCATTTCTGAAGTAATAACGCAGACGATTCAACCATTGGTATAGATTAAACAAATCAATAGAACATGGATTGAGGATAGCTAAGTTATTGACAACAACAATTTTAGGCCAAGAAAATCCCCCAAAAAACGTTAGCTTATGTACATATACTGACAAAAGGTAGACCAACACAAAAGAAAATAAAAACAAGTTAAACTTGCAATAATATTTAATTTACTTGCAGATTCAACATCCTGTTAAAAATCGTATCAAAGTTTCAGCGGAAAGAGAGACGTATGCATCCAAGACTATGTTCACTTAGAACATCTACAAGAGAACACTAATATTTTGCTATCCAAAAGGTTCATCTAAAAAATATTGCACATAAAAATTACACACTTCTCCAACAAAAGTCTAAAAATGAATAAATGGTATTAGGAACCCATATTTTTTGCCTAAATTTATGATACAATTAAAATAATTTTAGGCAGGAGTAAATATTAAAAATGTATTTGATAACTTGTTGAAGATATATTTTCTAGTCTAATTTTTAAAATTTAGTTTTATTATCAATTTTAGACATCTCTTAAAGATGCTAGTACAACAACCGTAAATGCTAGTGTCAATTTTCGAGTAGAACAAAGGAAGCTGCTAAACGTGGTGCAGATTAAGATATAAATTGTATGCTATCTACTAATAGTATCATAATTTAGCCAACTTCTTTCGAGAGAGGAACTATTCAAATTAATTAAAACTACAAAATATGGCAACATAAAAATTTAACGTGGAGGAGATTGCTAATTTTTTTCTAAAGAAACAAAGAACACACAGTCTGATGCATAAATAAAATAAGGAACCATATGGCCGTTTAGCTAAACCACTAAGAGTTGGTATTCTCCCACCACTAAAAATTTCGCCTTAACAACAGAATAATCTGATGGACGATGTTGAGAAATATGTTAATGATTGCACTAGACCTATCTTATTTTCACAAGAGGAAAATGATGCCACAGAACAACCCTAAATCAAAAATAACAAACAAAGAACACATCTAGCAAGAACATTCAAGGGCCGCATTAAAATGACACGAAGTTGAACGAAAGAAAAATTTAGAGTTATGATTTGAACTAAATTGATCTTTCCAAAACATGAAACTGACATAACTACATGAACTAAATTTATAAGCATGCATGTATTCAACTATAAATATCTGAAATCGTGTACTATGAGTCTATGACACATTTTCAATAAAATATTTTTTATACTCCCATTTAAGTGCATTCATACGGGCAAAAAGACATATATTAGTTGCTCAGTGAGACAGTTAAATAATCTCTTGAGCATTTGGATGATTAGCAACAACGAATATACCCTATGGTCCTATATAAGGTTCTATCTTGTCAAATCTCAAAGTGGGACACTATGCTAAATAAAGAACATCGAAAAAAAATAATGCCACGTACCAAACAAAGTCTATTAAAAAAGAGAGCTTGTATAAAAATGCAACCATCATCTGCCAAGGTAAGGCTATCACCACTAACTTCAAGTAATTTTAATAGTAAGTATTCTAGTTTGGCAAACAAGGGAGTATTACAACCTTCTAAAGGAAGATCACACTACAGCCTTTTAAGTAACAAGTCAATATTAGATTCATTATGCCAATAAATTTAACAAACGCATTTTTCAGAGAATGGAACCATCTTATCATAGTCAATTAAACATATGCAAATGGTCATTTTTGCTAAATTCTAAACATACCAACAAATGGAACTTCATACCATAACATGAAAAGAACGATTGGCAGAAAGTTCATGTAACAAAGGTTCTCACAATTGAAATCAGCTTCAATATTGTCTTCATAGGATATACATAAATTACAAACTCAGCGCAAAGCATTCAGAATTTAGGCCATCAAACACCATGGTTAATACTCCCAACGCATACTATTCAAGCATTAGTGCAGACTACAAACCTTCATATGCAAAGCAATATAATCTGGATTGAGCAAAGCAAAGTTGTTAACACAGTAAAATAAATTTAGGATTAGATTTCCTAAATAAGAATAAGTTATCCTTATGATTATGTTTAATATCAAACCGCAGTGGAATGGATAAGTCCAAAAAAATAGTAATCAATATTCGTCATCATGTTAAAGCAACTATGAAGACTGTTTACTATCACGTACGTAACAAAGGAATCAAATAAGAAAGAAAACCCAAGTCAGAAATTAGAAAACCTGGTTAGGGATCACGTCATAATCAAGAATCCAAGATGACATTTAATGCAAACATTTTAGGCGTACATCACATTGCTAACAACATTTTGAATAGGCCGATTAAAGACTTCTAATATGCATTTAGACATGAACAGAAGATTCAAAATTCAGAGTAACATTCAGGGGTCTGCAGTCTAATAGGAGGTAAATAAACGCATAACCAAAAAGAATGGCACATAAGTATAATTAAACAAAATTCTTACATGGGATAAAGAAAAAATGTCAAGTCAACAACTCTCTTCTCTATAAGACACAAAAGGCATCAAAGCTTTTAATAGCAATATAAAATGTCAATTACTAGTACTAGCTCATCAATGTCCAGACACACAAGACATCATATTTATTGGAACTCATAACTCATGCAAAGCTACACAGACAGCATTCTATTCACAGAATAGTTCATTGCAGATAATGACATCAAACGAACAATCATAAAGCATCCATAGAACATTGACATTATATCTAGACTTTTGAACAAAATGCAGAAGGAAAACCAACAAGTTGGGAATTAATATTTAGCAAAAAAAATTAAATGTTAGGGCATGATGTATTTAGTAACACAGAACCAGTTTCAGACCAGAAAATAAAATATTTTACCTATAATAAATTAAGCTACAAAACCCAAGAATTAACCAAAAAGAGATTTAAAAACACCAGATAATGTATGAAGAAATTAAGGCTGTTTCAAATTAAAAAAAACAAATTGAAACAATGCACACAAAGTTTAATCCACAAGTAAAAATGACAACAAAACAAACCTATGGACACAATTGAAACTACAAAAGAGTGCTACCCACCTAAGAACATGCAAGGGTGACACTAGTATGAAACGTAAGTTCCACACATGCAGGTATATATGAAACAAACAAAGAAAGACTACACAAAACAAGGTCCTAGTTGAACTAATTTATCTTCAAAACGTACATTGTTCATTATAAAATAAATAAAACCATGTAACTGTGACATATTTTCAATAAACTGCATAATATAAGGGCTTTCACCCATTTAAGCACATCCATACAGGCAAAACATATTGTATATATTAGTTGTTCGGTTAGTATGGAACTAACTGCACATCAGTCAAGCAATCTCTTTGGCAAGCAACAATGAATGGGGATACTATGCTACTAAGGTTCCTTCTTGGTAAATCATAGTGGTGGGGGGGGGGGGGGGCACTATGATGATATAAGGAATAAGAAAAGCATGTACAAGACAACTTTAAGATTAAAAAAAAAGATTATGATGTCAGGGGAGATAATTATACATACCAAGTCAGCAGACAGAATTTCCAGTGTACATAACGATAATGTATCATATACTTCAAAGTATATTGTGTCAAGTGATTAGAAACAAAATCCAAGAGATTCACCTAAATCCAAAAGCCTTCGACACAAGATATAATTTATAATAATTTCTATCAAGCATAATATTTTCAAAAATCCATATTTACATCTTTTATGCACCTAGGCAAACAATGTGGAGACCCTGCAAACCGATCTAAAAATTTACTGAAAATATCCTAGTTCCTGAAACCAAGAGTAAACAATGCCATAGAGTTTTAATTCTATTGCGATGTCATGGTAATACAAGTTAAATCAAATGCAGGATTATCAAAAGAAATTACCATATTACAACAATTTTACAGACTAAATCAGGACAAGGACGTCTGTATCATTTTATATTTACAATTTGCAACATCTGAAGGATGCTTAATAAACACAAGGATTACAAGACAATACACCAGACAAACAGACAAAGGGCCAACCCTATATTGGAATGAACCCACAATCTAGCTAATCATGGAACAGTACAAAGCCTAGATGTAAAGATACTACTGGAGAAACAAAAAGGATCAACCAATTAGAAATTAGTGCTACCGAGAACTCAGCTCCTCCAGAGTCCATAAATTTCTACCCAGAAGAACCGACAAACAGATAGCTTTATAATGTCACACTTTACAATCAACATCGACTTATCTTCAGGGCAGGCATGCAAATTCAGGTCCATATATTTTCTCGAAACAGATCTTCGAATTAATTTGACCAAAAATAGTAAGATTCCAGAATCATCTTCACAGCTTTTTATATTGTTCAAAGGAAGTAACTGCCAAAGGAATCCTCAACCACAGAAACTTTAGGGTGCCCCTTTTAGCTACTACATAATCACCTTCACAATAACTGACTAATATAGCTTGCCGGAAGAAAACAAATAATCAAAATCCTCTGAGAACTATGACCACGTCTAAATGTTCCGACAAAAATGAATTAACCATACAAGTGTACTACCAGGATTGGACTTGTAACTACAGATTTCCAAGCAGACAAATTGCCTCCAAATAAGATCATCACTTTTTAGTTTTGATCAGAAAAAAATAGCACCAGTCTTGAATGGAACGGAGAAACCATCACCAATGACTAATCCTAAACATGACCACCACATGCTTCAATTTCTCTGGTTTTAATATGCCAAAATTTTTCATATTATTCATATTACAGATAAAGGGGTCGGACATCGGTGGTAATGGAAGCAAACCAACTGCACATATTGAAAATTCCATAAATTGCAATTAGTACAAGGTTCCTAACACAAACACCATTAAACAGGAAAATCACAGGATCCGTACCTCAAACCGAGCAGGTAAGTAATCTGTAGTTCATGTACTAGCATAAAATTAATCCGCAGGGAAGGCAGTCAAAAAGAGCTCCTTTAATCCTCATGAATAAAAACTGGAACTATAGCACCGCCCTCTTTATCTCAAAACTTTTAGCACATTTGTTCCAATTTTTTAAAAAGCCAAAAAGCACTGCATGGCCCTTTAGGTAACACCCAACCATCCTCATATAATCTGAAGAGTACGTCTTGACGGAATCGAGCAAATTAACATCATGGTGATTTGAAAGGTCTGAACAAACCTAAGAAAACCATCTCAAATCCTGTTTACATGTTCCGATAGTACTTGACGTTATCATGAAATAAACAGATCTGAAACAAAAATTGCATAATTGCAAGCAGCCGAAATGTCTTGAACTACCAAGCTTCAAAACTTGAAAGGAACAGAACAATCCTGTACTCTTTAGGCCATTGACCAATTTCAGGACACAAACTTCTGTTTATCTACCATTGATCATTCACAAGATATCTTAACCTACATGAAAAATTCATCCCACGAACAGAAATTGGGGCAAAACAACTCGGCCGTGCAATCTTAACAGAGTATATTGCCAAAGCAGAAAATCACGATTAGCCATAAACAAATCAAAACTAGGGTACCATTCAGAAAACTAACGCAACAGCAGAGACGAATCGCCGAAAATAGACACCCCAAACCGAACGGATCAAGCAGCGCCGAAAACAGACCCCCAAACCAAATTGAATAGAACCGATCGAGTATTCACCTGACGAACAAAGGGCAGAGAACGAGGTGAGATCGAAATTGATTGCTCCTTACCTACTGACTTACCAGCCACCCGCGGCGGGAGAGACGGGGGAGGAACAAACCACGCGAGAAGAGAAGGAAGCCATGGAAGAGAGGCAGGGGGATCGGGATGGATTTATAGCGGAGAGCCTCCCAGGAGGAAACCGAGTCGGTGGGCGAGAGAGAGAGAGAGAGGCGGTTCCAAGCGGAATCGGTGGTCGAGTCGGAGACGGGGACGGTGTTTGGTGGTGGGCCCGCCAAGTCGAGTCGGTGTGCGAGTGCGGCTCAGTTATCGCTTTCTCTTCTTTTTTTTTTTTGTTTTTTTTGGTTTCTTTCTGAGAGGACGGACGTTCTTATCGCTTAGCAGAAGCAGGCACGCCTCGTCGTCCTAATCCTCGATGATTCGTTGTTAGCAGACAGCCAGCCACCAGCAGCGTAATTGTGTGATTAAGTGCTCGTCATGTTGCATTCGCCCTGTGTCTGCTTCCATGGAACACAGTAAAAATAAATTGTTGATGAAATTTCTTCCATTGTAATTTTGTTCTTCAACCAAAACAAACCCCTGTTCCCTCCTGATCAACCCATAGGCATTTGGATGGAGGTTGGGTTCATATAAGCTGCACCCCCACCCCATCCAAAAAAAACTCAATCCGGTTTTTATTGTAAAATGTTTTTTCTACCTAGTAACTCTATAGATCACATATATTTAAATTTATTAACATTCTCATAAATTTAACAAATACTAATAAGTTTTACGTCATAACACAAAGTCAAAAAATGCATTTGTCGTTTTAAGATTTTATTAAACCTCTAAAATATAGACTATCGATAAGTTCTTACATACTTATTTTAAATACAAAATAAAGATACACATAAATTCTTCTAAAAACCACCATTGTAATATCGTAAACCTATTAGATTTTATAAATTTATTTTAATACAAAATTTATTGTTGAAATTTTAGACGTTTGATCAAATCTTGTTGTAAGCAACAAACATTTTTGCCTACGGGGATACTAGCAAAGTTTCGGTGATTTCGTGGCCCATTTCACGAAAATAAATTAAGCACCACGATTGCTTTCCACGAAACTAGCGTCTATGCATTGCCACAACATAAGTGTGAGCAGTTGACTGGGAACATTATAATCGTCTTCAGTGCTGGAAATGTTGGATCAATGATCTATTGATCTTTGCTGAACATTTCTTCCAAAGTTTTCAACCAGTTCACGTACTGCCAGTGCTCCTTTTTAATCAAGTGATGGACAAGTGAGCTTGCCAGTTTGGAGTTAACGCCTCTTGTCACTAGATGTCCTTTCAGTGCAACCTGTAACCGTGGATCCAAATCTCTGCAAGGACAAAACCAAACACGGTCATGAACTCATGATTGCAAATAAGTAGGAAGAAATTACCAGGGATCAAAATCAAAGCGTATTTCATGTTTATGAGAACAGAAACACGTCGCTTCATCAGTGTAACAATGTCATACAGTCGAACTTTGAAAACAAGGATTTCATGAACGAGTTGCGGAAAGAATAATGCTATTATCGTAGCTCAAAAAACACTGGACCAGATATTAAGAACAAATGCAGTTGTAATATTACTTTAACTGCTGGTCACAATGTTATCCTAGAAAAAGTATAGAACCCTGAGTCACTAATCGATCCCACTGGACTATTATTTATTGAGACGAAAGATCGTATTGTCCAGACTGAATTCATTTTACTAAACAACAGAAACACATGTGGCGATGAGACATCTTAAGCACAGTCTTATCCCAGGTTAATAAATAGATGTTATTGATATGTTTACAACTCACCAGCTGCTTCAAATTTGTACCAGCCACTTCTATCCAGCGAATAAAATTTCATCCCAACAACCCAAGTTGAGATAAGGAATAGATGGAACAAAGTGGTGGAGCATTTGTAGTTTTCTATTTCAGTGTATCTATTTTGATCCCAAACAAAGTAGTCATAATTGCACTTTTTATAGTCACCTGATGTATTAATTGATGGTTACTAAACTTACACAGAAGATCGCCATTATGCTATAAAGCATTTTCAACCAACAAAATTCTCTCTTTCCTCTTGAACTTTGATTAAATGGAGATAATCAAGTAGGTCCGAAATTATAGCATAGTATGGCTAAGTAATAGATATCTTTTAACAAATTTATGTGGTTCAAACCACAATCCTGTCGACCAAACATGGATGTGCCATTGCAAAGATACTCAAAATATTTCTGTGACAAGTCACAAAATAACACTTTTAACTGGGAGCTGGAAGTGCAAGAAGCGGTTTTACTATTAATGGAACACAGAAATTTGTGAGACATCCTAAATTAAGAGTGAAGTGCACCAGCGATCCCTAAACTTGTGTGCATGTGTCATCTAGGTTCCTAAACTCTCAAAATGCATTTTTGGGTCCCCAAACTTGTCCGGGGGTGTCATATAGGTCCAAACAGGTTTCAACCCGCTCCATCCGCTAACGTGGCATGTCACGGTGGTGCCTACGAGAAGGGAGAGAAAAGAATAGGGAGAAGAGAGATACTGACATGTGAGACCCATATAATACCACCAACATGTAGACGCCACCGTGGCATGCCAAGTCAGCGAATGGAGCGGGTCGGAGCCCGTTTAGACCTATATGACACCGCAGACAAGTTCGGGGACCCAAAAATGCATTTTGAGAGTTTAGGGACCTAGATGACACATGCATACAAGTTTAGGAACCGCTGGTGCACTTCACTCCTAAATTAATTACCAAGTTATTTTAATCCTTCATCAAGAGTGAAAGGAAAGAAAAATATGGATTGATGAGCACTGCACAGTTGACTAGAAAACTAGATAGAATGGATAAAATACCAAGTAATGATACATTTAATCAATATCAATAGCATAAGTAACTATTCGGCTCTAGAGTCTAGATAGTAGTGAGTGGTGTGATCCTTTAATATTGTCCAGTGCATACTATCCATGTCATAAAGTTTCTTCAAATGTGGATGGTAGGCTGACAACCAACTAGGAGAAAATTAGGAGAAAATTTATATGAACTCAAGTAGATCATAGACAAATAAAAATGGTAATTGGTTATCCTTTTTGCAGGAAGAAAAGATATGTGACCAATGCAATTTCATCTGCATGTAGTATGTTTGCAGTTCTCATCCCGTAACAAGTCATGAACTTGCTGGGATAGGATAAGCGCTTCTAAGAGATATCCATAGGAATGCCAATCATAAAGTATAAAACTACACTAAAATGTTGGCGAGAATACTCGTTTTTGCAGAATGTATTGCATATATACTCCAGTTTATTAGCCCAATGAACAAATTACAATACCCGAATTCTTAAGTGATTTAAACCATTAAAGCAAGTAACATTACCTGAACTCCGGTCCTTCATACTTGTCTTCTCCAGCGTCGCCAGCAATTGAGTGATAACAAACAGCAGTAACATCATAGTCAGCAGCGCCGCCGTCACCTTCATCTGCAAACGCGCGACAGTCGAACCGCAACACCGGCTTCAAACCAGGCTTACTGACGAAGATCTTCATGAGCGCATCCCTGGGCAGCGGCTCATCCCCTTCAAACCGCAGCGGCGCGAGCAGCGCCGACACGAGAACCTCCTCGGAAGCATCCCGGCGGCGCAGGAGTACCTCCTGCCCACGCGACGCATCGGACACGGCGGAGAAGTCGGAAATGTCCTGCGAAAGCGAAGAGGGAGGTGGGTGAATGGTGCTGGATTGAGGGTGGGGGAGGGTGCGGTGGTGAGTACCTGCGATTGGAGTGATGGGGGAGAGGAAGAGGCATGGGAGGAGGAGAGCTCATGCGCGATCTCGGCGCGGACGGCGGCCAGGGCGCTGCCGTCGTTGGCGCCACGGCGGAGGACGGACGTTGCCAGGCGGCGCAGCAGCATCACGCCGACCGAAGTTGGTCCGTACCGGAGAATGGCATAGACTGGCTCGTTCGCGAAACAAATACAGTAGAAGGCCCATAAACCAAATGGGCTAGTAACTACGGGCCAAGACTGAAAGGCCCAACCATGAGAGCCATGAAATGGGCTAACAAAAATGAGGCTGAAACTCGTGGCCCATGAAAACATTGAGGGTGTCAAGCAACATACCCGTAAATGAAAAATAACCTGTAAAGAAATTTATATTTATATATATATATATATTGATATAAAAACTAAGGCTAAAAAATAAATTATCATAAAAACCTAAAAAGTTAAGGTTAAAAAGTTAAATTTAAGCAAAAATGTAAAGACGAGACTGTCAAAATTGTCATGCGTGATCACATCCCCAATTTCGTAAGTTTAAATGAAGTCAATCTACAGTTACATGGTTGGCTGAAAAAAAAAAGCAAGAAAACCACTGTGCTTTAACACAATCACATCACATCTGGATTGGTTGTAATCGTAAGCATTTTGACGGTAACACTGCAAGGCAGTGTACCCGTCCATGTTGCTTTACTTTGCAACCACTCCTACAGTCCCAACTCCCATGTACACGCTGTTATATTTATCAGATAAAATATAAAATATTATTTTTATAATTATTTGATAATATAATGATATAACTAACTGTTATTAAGTTAAAAATATATTTTAAAAATATGATATGATGGACTTGTATATATAAATATTTTTAAAAAATATATCGTTCAGTAATCTAGAAAGCACGTGCGTTGAAAAAAAGAAACTAGAGGATAAAAACGGGCAGCCGTAGGATGACGCTAGTAACATCATCCATCAGCAGCTCCCACCTCATCTTTTTTCGCTTCAATTTATATTTATAACTAAAATTTAAATTTTCAATATGAAATTTAGAGTTAATTTTTTCACTAAATTTTGTTATCCGGTCTTGACTTTTAGATATTTAAATATATATATATATATCTTTTATAAATTATCTTTTACAAATATACCTATCACCTCCTCCGACGGAGTAAACTGTGTGTATCCCACCGGAGGACGAGAGTAGCAAGGCATACGGAAAATGAGGGAGATAAGACTATGTTTAGATAGCAAAATTTTTTGGAGAGGGGTCACATCGAATGTTGGACTAGATGTCGGAAAAAGTTTTTGGACACAAATGAAAATAACGAATTTCATGGAAACCGCGAAACGAATTTTTCGAGTCTAATTAAGCCGTCATTAGCACATGTTTGTTACTGTAGCACTTATGGCTAATCATGGACTAATTAGGCTCAAAAATTCGTCTCGAGATTTCTCTCGTAACTGTACAATTAATTTTTTATTTCATCTATATTTAATGCTCTATTTAAATGTCTAAGAATTCGATGTGATATTTTTTTAAAAGAAATTTAGGAACTAAAGTGGGGAGCCGAACGCTGCCTCAGTTGCCTGACCGCCCTTGCCCGTCACTTATTGGATCCATCCATTTCTTTGAGGACTGAAAGGAATTATAGCCGTCGCCTTGTCAATATCGATCTCTTGCAAAACGAGAGAAAATTTCAAGGTAGTCTTGGAGTCACACACACAGGAAAGATTCTGGTGGTGTTTAGATTTTCAAAATTTTTTTAGAAGAAGTGTTACGTCAAATATTTGATCGGACGTCGATAGGGGTTTTCGGACACGAATGAAAAAATGAATTTCACGGCTAGCCTGGAAACCGCGAGATGAATCTTTTGAGCCTAATTAATCCATCGTTAGCACATATTGGTTACTGTAGCACTTTATGGCTAATTATGGGCTAATTATGCTCAAAAGATTCGTCTCAAGATTTTTTTTATAGCTGTGCAATTAGTTTTTTGGTTTATCTATATTTAATGCTTTATTTAGGTGTCCAAAAATTCGATGGAATGTTTTTGGAGAAAAATTTGGAAACTAAACAAGGCCTCAATTGAAGTTAGGCAGGGCAAGATTAGGGACTGTTTAGTTCTAAAAATTTTCGTCCAATAACATCACATCATATTTTGGACATCTAAATAGAGTATTAAATATAGATAAAACGAAAAACTAATTGCATAGTTACATTAGAAATCATAAGACGAATATTTTGAGCCTAATTAGTACGTGATTAGCCATAAGTGCTACAGTAATCTACGTGCGCTAATGACGGATTAATTAGGCTCAAAAGATTCGTCTCGTGGTTTATAGGCCAGCCGTGAAATTCGTTTTTTCATTTGTGTCCAAAAACCACTTTCGACATCTGGTCAAACGTCTGATATGACATACGAAAATTTTCATTTCAACGACTAAACACCCCCTTTAGAAAAAAAGAAATGACGATCGCCTGCATTTCCATATTCTTTATCCCAAGACCATCCAGGCAGTGATGCAGTTGTCTTCTTCCAGGCCAAGTTGAAAGCTTCTTGCAGGAAAAGATCAGTCCTTTTCCCTCTCTGGCTCTCTCTCTCTCTCTCCTCTCCGGCCGGGCAGAGTATAGTACTACTGCTACTCTGCTAGGCTCGGCGCTGCTTCTCCGTGGTCACCGGCCACTGTACAGCGATGGAGAAGCTGGACAGGTACCTGCAGGAGCACTTCGATCTGCCGGCCAAGAACCCGTCCGAGGAGGCGCAGCGCCGATGGCGGAAGGCCGTCGGCACCATCGTCAAGAACCGCCGCCGCCGCTTCCGCTGGGTGCCCGACCTCGACCGCCGCTCCTTGGACAAAGCCAAGGTCCGCTCCACCCAGGTACTAGCTACGAACTACCCGCCCTAATTCATCCCCCTCTCTGCCTCGCTTCGTTCTTCATTTCAAGGCCTCACACACACTCTCTGTCTGATCTCGCTCTTTCTCCACTGCATATCTGCATCTCATCGTGGATCGATTTGCCTAGCAAGAACAAGCGAACGACACTTAATAAAAAAACTGCTTTTGATCTGTGTGTTCATTGTTAAGGAGTACTAAAGTGCAGTTCAGTAACCGACTAACCGGTGTTAATCTTGTCTTGCCGTCAGTTCGTGGCACATGATACACTTTTCCTGTTTGGTTTGCTCTACATGTGTGGTTCCGTTCATTGGCTTGCTGCCAAACAATCAATCCACCAAATCAGGGTATTTTATGCTATTGCTTCAAAGTGGTAGTGGGCACCGTACAGTACGTCCGTATATTGACCTGTATACTCGCTCAATAGAGGAAAAGACCAATTATCTGGGCACCCTCAAGGAAGCTTCCGCGAAGTAACCTTGCAAAAGTCCAGAGATGTTAGAAAAGGACAAATATATCAGCCTATCACATCGAATCTGTTATGTAGTTATCTCCACCTGTCAGCTTTTGCATATTTTAATATTAGTATTTATTAAAGTCTCTCATATAGAGTCGTGATATTGATTTAAGGCCTTGTTTAGTTCCTAAAATTTTTTTCCAAAAATATCGCATCGAATTTTGAGACACCTAAATAAAGCATTAAACATAGATGAACCAAAAAACTATTTGCACAGTTATGGAAGAAATCTTGAGATGAATCTTTTGAGCCTAATTAGTCCATGATTAGCCATAAGTGCTACAGTAAACAACATGTGCTAATGACGGATTAATTAGGCTCAAAAGATTCGTCTCGCGGTTTCTAGGCTAGCCGTGAAATTCGTTTTTTCATTCGTGTCCGAAAACCCCTTTCGATATCCGGTCAAACGTTCGATGTGATGTTTTTTGCCAAAAAAATTTTGCCAACTAAACACCACCTAAGTTTTCTTGTTTCCATGTGAATAAGAATAAAGAAATTATGTTTGTTTGGCAGGGAGAATCCAACTTTGAGTAATGGGACTCTTAATTCAGGGATTAGCTCTATATCTGTGAGACTGTGTGCTGTATTTTTTAGCTATACTAGCATATCACCCATACGTTGTAACGGAATTTTATTAAAAAATATTATTAGTATGTTATTAAAGTAGAGTTAATAAAGGTGGTTTGGTATATAGCTCTCAATTATTTTTTAAAAAAACAGTAGGGAGTTGGTGGGGTAGGTCATAGGTGGCAGATTCACCACCAACCATCACCACCACTACTCATCTTATATGAGTATAGAGTATAGACACGCAATGTGATCTAGGTTTGGTGGATAGTGTGGGCATCTGCCTATTGCTAACTTCTGACCCCACCCTTTCTCATATTTTCATCACGTAAAAGTTCCCCTATTTTGCAGTTCAGTCATATGAACCCTCTAAGTTAAATTTTCATTAGAGACCACCTTGTTTTATGATTCTTCTAAAAATGCTGATATTTTGTTCTTTTAGATGCCAATAGGTTTGATGTGAATGTAATTACTTTATGCTTGACAAGTCAACTAGTTTAATATTGGCACTCATTGTGGGAAAATTCTATCATGTTAGGAATAAAACCGCAAAACCATATTTCTTGTAAGAACAATCATGAGGGGAGATCTTGTAGCACTATATTTTGAATACTTTCAGTTCCCGCGTTATATAGTATTTGATTTTATCTTACAACTCCAAGAAAATAATTATAACATTATATATAAGCAGTAAGAATGTTTCCATTTTTTTCGTGTTTGTTTTCTCAGGAAAAGATTCGTGTTGCCCTCTATGTGCAACAGGCTGCACTCATTTTTAGCGATGGTATGGAATAACTTGTTATGTTACTATTCACTTCGTTGCATCGTCAACTCTGTGTAGCTTTATTTACTCTCAATGTTTTTGAAAGGTGCCAAAAAGAAAGAGTACAAACTAACAGAGGACATTATTAAAGCTCGATTTTCAATCAATCCAGATGAACTAGCATTGATCACAAGCAAGCATGA
Organism: Oryza brachyantha; assembly: GCF_000231095.2. NCBI lineage: Eukaryota > Viridiplantae > Streptophyta > Magnoliopsida > Poales > Poaceae > Oryza > Oryza brachyantha. Next base: position 1,506,025 of record NC_023174.2, read on the forward strand.
TTCGAAATCTTTAAAGATGCATGGTGGGGTAGATGGGATATCTAAAAAAGTCCGTTCAACATTTGATTGTGGCATATGTGCTAGTGACTTAGATACAAGACAAAACATATATGGCGTCAACCGTTATGTAGAGAAGCCTTCAAGAAGTTTCTGGATGTTTGTTTGGGATGCATTGCAGGACATGACCCTTATCATTCTTATGGTCTGTGCATTGCTATCTGCTGTAGTTGGTCTGGCATCAGAGGGTTGGCCGAAGGGCATGTATGATGGCTTGGGAATAATACTCAGCATTTTCTTAGTTGTGATGGTTACTGCTCTTAGTGATTATAAGCAGTCACTACAGTTTAAGGAGCTAGACAACGAAAAGAAGAAGATATTTATCAATGTAACCAGAGATGGTCGTCGACAGAAGATCTCTATATATGACTTGGTAGTTGGTGATATTGTTCATCTGTCGATTGGAGATCAAGTACCTGCTGATGGATTGTATATCCATGGATACTCCCTTTTGATTGATGAGTCCAGTTTATCCGGTGAGAGTGACCCGGTGTATGTTTCCCAAGATAAGCCATTCATCTTGGCAGGAACTAAAGTACAAGATGGATCTGCTAAGATGATAGTAACTGCTGTCGGTATGCGCACTGAATGGGGAAAGTTGATGAGCACATTGAGCGAGGGAGGAGAGGATGAGACACCACTGCAGGTTAAACTAAATGGTGTTGCGACCATTATAGGAAAGATTGGACTGTTATTTGCCGTATTGACATTTTTAGTTCTGATGGTGAGATTCCTTGTTGAAAAAGCCATGACCGTTGGTCTGCTGAAATGGAATTCTACTGATGCATTGACTATAGTAAACTACTTTGCAACAGCGGTCACTATTATAGTTGTTGCTGTACCTGAAGGGTTGCCCTTGGCTGTTACGTTGAGTCTTGCATTTGCAATGAAAAAATTAATGAATGATAAAGCACTTGTTAGACATCTTTCCGCATGTGAAACAATGGGATCTGCTGGTACCATCTGCACAGATAAAACTGGAACTTTGACAACTAACCATATGGTCGTTGATAAAATATGGATAGCTGAGGTTTCAAAGTCAGTTACCGGTAACAATAATTTTGAAGATCTTAGTTCCATGGTTCCTTCAGGCACCAGGAGTCTGCTTTTACAGGGCATATTTGAGAATACTAGCGCTGAGGTGGTCAAAGAAAAAGATGGTAAACAAACTGTCTTAGGAACTCCAACAGAAAGAGCAATATTAGAATTTGGCTTGAGTTTGGAAGGGGATTGTGATGCTGAGTATACGACCTGCACCAAGGTTAAGGTTGAGCCTTTCAATTCGGTCAAGAAGAAGATGGCAGTGCTGGTTTCATTACCCGGTGGTACCGCCAGATGGTTCTGCAAAGGTGCATCAGAAATTATATTGCAGATGTGCAGCATGGTGATTGATAGTGATGGAAATGTTATTCCCTTATCGGAAGCTAAGAGAAAGAACATCTTAGATACTATCAACTCTTTTGCTTCAGACGCTCTAAGGACATTGTGCCTGGCATATAAGGAAGTGGATGGTGTTGACGAGGATGCGGATAGTCCAACAAGTGGTTTTACTCTATTAGCCATTTTTGGTATCAAGGATCCTGTGCGCCCTGGAGTTGAGGATGCTGTTAAGACCTGTATGTCTGCTGGTATCAATGTGAGAATGGTAACGGGTGATAATATCAATACAGCTAAAGCTATAGCCAAAGAGTGTGGAATATTGACTGACGGTGGCATAGCAATAGAAGGACCAGAATTCCATAGCAAGAGCCCAGAAGAGATGAGGAACTTAATACCTAACATTCAGGTCCATAATGCTTTCCTCAGTCTATGAATTTATGAAAAATCTTGAACTAAGTTTATATCTGGAAATATTTTGCAGGTCATGGCCCGTTCTTTACCACTGGATAAACACATGCTCGTGACAAACTTGAGAGGTATGTTTGATGAGGTGGTTTCTGTGACAGGTGATGGTACAAATGATGCTCCTGCATTACACGAAGCAGATATTGGGCTTGCAATGGGCATTGCAGGAACAGAGGTACGGTTTTCCTATGCAATTCAAAACTTACAGATGTAACATCAGTAGAAATTTAAGAAGTCATACATTTAAGGAATTTAAAAATTCATACATTTAAGAAATTTAAAAGGCCATACAATCAGTTCAATCATCTAAAAAACTGTAGATGTTCATTCTGACTGAAATAAGCTGACATAAGTCATTTGGTTATTTCGTATTTTCCGTTTCATATGCTGAATTGGAGTAATTCATGTTGCATTTGTCCAGGTTGCCAAGGAGAGTGCAGATGTCATAGTACTTGATGACAATTTCACAACTATAATAAACGTCGCAAGATGGGGTCGTGCAGTTTACATTAACATCCAAAAGTTTGTGCAGTTTCAGTTGACTGTCAATATTGTTGCTTTAGTCATCAATTTTGTCTCAGCATGCATCACTGGTAAGAGCAACATTATAGTATTCATCCGACGCCATGTATTCCATTAAGTGGTTCCCCATGATCTCCCAAGATAGTACTGATGTTTCACTCTTCCATCACAGGAAGTGCTCCTCTCACTGCTGTGCAGCTGTTGTGGGTCAATATGATTATGGATACATTGGGAGCTTTAGCATTAGCAACTGAGCCTCCAAATGATGAAATGATGAAGAGGCCACCTGTCCGGAGAGGGGAAAGTTTCATTACCAAGGTCATGTGGAGAAATATCATGGGCCAAAGTTTATATCAGTTATTTGTACTTGGAGCTCTCATGTTTGGTGGGGAAAGGCTTCTGAACATCAAGGGTGCAGATTCCAAATCCATCATAAATACACTAATATTCAACTCTTTCGTCTTTTGTCAGGTGAGTGCATCTGAGGTCATTCCAAAGTCCACCATAAGATGTGTTTTGTGCCACCTATTATTTTATTTGTAATATCAAGAATGAAATATATCATGCTTCTGAATCCTGAACTGGGATTTCTATAAGCACATTATATAGGTGTTATGATTGTCAACTTGTGATAGAACAGTAAACCTCTTGGGCTAACAATGATGCTGCACCAGGTATTCAATGAAATAAACAGCAGAGAAATGCAGAAGATCAACATTTTCCGTGGCATCATCAGCAACTGGATCTTCATGGCAGTCATAGCTGCGACTGTAGCATTTCAAGTGGTGATTATAGAGTTTCTTGGCACTTTTGCCAGCACTGTTCCACTCAATTGGCAGCATTGGCTGCTAAGCGTCGGCCTTGGGTCCATCAGTCTGATTGTTGGTGTCATCTTGAAGTGCATACCCGTTGGGTCAAGTGAAAATTCTGCAACTCCAAATGGCTACAGGCGACTTGCCAGTGGTCCTGATGACATATAGCTGAAGAGCAATCCCTAATAAACAACAGTATAATCCAGGTGCACAATGGTAGCCAGCTGACCAACTCATATCAGTTGTTTTAGATTACACTAACCAACCACTGGCTTTCTTCAATTCTGCCAGACTGCACTACGTTCTGTCATGTAATTTTTACATCACACGTTGCTGACCTTTTACCACCTGGCTTTCAGTTTGGATAAACATTTTTATTAATGTGCATTCATATAATAATTATTGTGAAGGTTGATGGCTATCAAAGGTTGTGCAACAGGTTGTTGTAATTTGAATTTAATCTTGTGATGCCGTAAGTGCCATTTGAAACCTAGTGAGAAGTAAGATCAAGGTTCAGCCAGAAGGTCCAGAACTTGAATTCATAAAACTGAGTGCATAAAGAACTAAAGTATCTCAACAGAATAATCAACAACATATCATCAGATAATGCATGCTCTTTCATCATCTGAAATTTTTTTAAAAAGAATCATCTAAACTCGACTAACTCTACCCCAATTCTCCACCTCCATTGGGATTGGGATCATCAGTGCCAATGCCGTCGAGCAAACCATTCCAGAATTCCTCATCCGTCGCAGCGTTGTCTTCTTGGCCTTGCATTGGAGCGAAGCAAGTCATTGCTCCGTCACTGCTCTGCGTTGCCAATGGCATCTCTCCCTCTTGTATCGCCTCCTGATCACGAGAGGCGACACCGTGGCTGTCGTGCATCGGATTTGGCGCGAAGCAAGTCATCGCCCCGTCGCTGCTCTGCATTGCCGACGGCATCGCTGGCCGTGTGTCGATGCCACCGTCGCTGTAGTCGAGGTAAACCAGATCCCCCTCTGCGTTGATGTCGATGTGCCCGTAGAGGGCAATGCTCGAGTCATCTGACGTGTGCATCATCGTCGGGCAATAGTCCATCATGGCGGCGGTCGCTTGGGACGTCTCGCCGCCGGCGCCGGCGTTCGAGCATCCGGCCTCGAGCTGCAGCGTCGCCGGTGCGTCGTAGCTTGTGGCTTCTTGCGGGAACCCATGGTGATTCTCCCGACGGGGTTTCTTGGACCCGACGACCACGTCGTGGGTTTCTTGGCGCTCCTCCTCCTCCTCCTCCTCCTCCTCGTCGGCCTTTGTCCTCGGCGTGAGGTACAACTTGCAGATGACCATGAGGCCCTCGTCGGTGGTGGCCGCCGGCAGATTGCTCTCTATCTCCTCCATGAGCCAATCCGTCTTCTTCTTGTCGGCGGAGCGGTACTCGAACACCTGCCGCTCGCCGTAGCCTATGATGGCCCGGCGGCGCTGCGAGTGGTGCCAGGTGCCGCCGCCCACGACGCATCGGTTGGTCCGGCCGCGGCCGCCGGCGCCCCTGCGGCCCTTCCACTTGGCGATGCTGAGGAAGTACCAGTTGCCGCCGTGGCCGTACTCCTTGTGCTCCTCCGTTAGCTTCGCGGGGTCGGAGCCGTAGACGTCGCCTCGGCGGACGATGTCTCTGAGCTCCTCGATCGGCCGGCCGACGATCCAGGGATTGAGGTAGTCTCTGATGAGCTCCACTGGAGTCGGCGAGAAGCGGTATCCCGAGGGCACATTCACGTCGGCCATTGATCCAGCTTCTTGGTAACAAATTAAGCTAGGTCTCAAATTAAACTAGGTTCGAATGTTCGATCGATCGATCGAGTTGTGTCGCTGCACAAGTGAAGCACGCAAGGCGCCGCTGGTGGCTTCGTATTTTTTGGGCTCAATTTACTCTCTGTTCGAGTTCGAATCGGAGAGCGATCGCGTTATCCACCTCCCGCGCACAACACTTCCGTATCTGGAGCTCCGACTCGGAGTCGGGAGTACGTCGCTCGCCAATTACTCGATTGCGCATGGCTGGCATCTGCTGTGTATGTTCGATCACGACGACATTGGTGAGCAAAAATACAGCGCGCTTTGCATAACTTCTCGCCGGGCGGCCAGGTAGCACCGTAGCACTGGGGACATGACTATAAGTTGCATTATGCACTTCTTAATCTCTTAATCGATACATTAACTAGATTCACATGAATATTACTGAATCTAGACATTATATACAAATAATATATTTATTAATGGATGAATCTAGCCATAGTCAAAACGACTGAAAATATGATATAAAGCTAGCAGTAACTAGCTACCCTTCCTGCTGCTTATAATTCACATTTTTAATACCACAAAAAATGTAAAGAGGTAGAAAGACATCATTATTATTAAAAAAATTATATGTAATATGCATATATAAAAAAGTTACTCTCAAGTCCTGCAAAAGTTACTTCTACGAAACATTGTACTCCCTCTAGTTTTATAATTCTCGTCGTTTTAGATAAAAGTGTGATCAAAATTTTAAAACTTTAATTATTAATAACTTCTAAAAATATTTAATTTGAAAATACTAGGACATAGATGAGTTATAAAGATTATTTTAAGTAAATATTTGTTTATTTTAATAAAAATTATAGTCAAATATAAATTAAAAATGACGTGTCATTATCAAAACAACGAGAACTATTAAACTAGAGGTGTAGTTACTTAAAAAACATAAACTCTATGTACCCAACCCCATCTTCCAAGAAAACATAAAGTTAATTACATCCTTATATCACTTTAAAGTTACATCCCAATAATGATAATCTTACTTTTCAGGAAATGCTATTTCACTTCTCAAATCATGAAAGTTACACCTCCGTGATATAAAACATTACATCTCCACACCACGAATGTTACATTCTCATAAAATTAAAATTACATCAGATAAATGATATATCCCCGTAACATTAAAAGTTACATCTCGATAATCATGAAACTTACTTTTCCAAAAAAACAATTTATTTTCTACCAACGAAGAAGTTGTGTCCTTATAATATAAAAGATACGTCCCATAAAAGTAACAACCTCGTAACATAAAGAGAAAATCTAAAAAATAACATTGACAAACGTCTAAGTCTAAGAAATAATATGAATACGAGTTCTAAGAAATGCTATCTTACAAACGAATTTGTCTGAGAAATGCCATCGTCGTTCGAGTTTTGTCCGCTTCTACCGTTAAATACACTGTTCACACTGTAGCACTTAACGAAAAATTTTGACGAAACCCTAACGGCTATGACATATCTCAGACAAATTTATTTATACGATGACATTTCTTAGAACTCGCATCCGTCGATAATATTTTCTACAATTAAGTGTTTGTTAATGGCATTTGTTAGATTTTACATCACATAGTCATGAAAATTATGTCGCCGCGCAGTACAAAAGAAGAAGTATGTACTGAATAGAACTCCCTATTCCAAGTATAGTTTTCTTAATATACTAAAACAATATACTCAAACCATGTTATTATGCCTAGCCCACTATAATTAATACTCCACTCCTTTTAAAATATAAGCATTTCTATAATTTAAATCTTATACCAAAATATAAGATTTTTTATACTATTCATAATACTAGTTATCATCAATCATCATCTTCATTTTTTCGCTTCTGCTTATGCTAATAAGACAAAATTTGGATTATCAACCCTAAATTTGAAGTTGATTTTGAGATTCTTTTTCTCATGTAGTTTGTTTTTTAGTCATCATTAAGAACACACACACACACACACACACACACACACATATATATATATATATATATATATATATATATATATATATATATATATATATATATATATATACCGCGGTCCTCACTTTTACATCCTCACCTTTTAGATCCAATGGTACATAACAGTTTGTCTCAAAATCAAAAGCTCGGATTGTCCGCGTCGTCCCTCACCCATCTACCCTAGCAACGCGCCCTCCCCTCCCCTCTGCCCCAGCGCCGCCTAGCTCCGCCCCTCATGCTGCCTCCACGTCACCCGCGGCGCCTCCACCGCATCGCCACTTCTCCACCACCTGCGCTGCCTCCGTCGTCGTCGCCGCTAAATTTTGTATTATATACGTACATATATTATTTAAATTATAAACATGTGTGTGTTCAGATTAACTCACATGTGATTGCGGGAGCTATTTTTTCTACCCTATAGTGCACCAACTGTAATCCTCACTTCTACATCCTCACCTCTTAGATCCAACGCTCTATAACAGTCTATCTCGAAATCAAATGGTTCAGATCGTCCGCATCATCCCTCACCCAGTCTACCCTAGCAACGCGCCCTCCCCTTCCCTTCGCCCCTCACGCCGCCTCCACACCGCTCGAGCCGCCGCTCCTCTACCGCCTGCGTCGCCGCCATTGTCGTCGCCGCCGCCCTCCACGCCGCTCGCGCCGCCTCCGCCCCCCGTCTACCCCGTCCGTCCTCCCGTCCCTACCACCTGTGCCACCATGGCCACCCTAACCGGCGCAGGCCAGATTCGGCAAATCCACCGCACCGCCCATGCCGACAGATCCACGGCACCGCCCCTCCACAACGCGGCGGATCCGCGCCGCCCTATCCACAGCTTCACCACGCCGCCAGCCCCTGCACCGTGCCATCCCTGACACCGCCGTCGCCATCCCCGTTGTTGCTGTCGCCCGGCCACTCCCGTCGTCACCCTGCCTTCCCCATCGGCAGTGAGCCACCCCTCCTATCCTCATCGCCGCTGTGATGCCTATTAGTGGTTTGGTGAGTTTCTACTACGTTGCCTGAGTTTCTGCTCCAATTAGGTAATTATGCATATTAAAATCTTGACCTGCAGGCCTCTTCATGGCTCATCACATTTTGCTACTGCCATGTTCTAGGAGGCTTGAGTCCAAGTTTGCATGTTCCTTCGTTGCTAGAAATCACTTTCAATACCAATACTGGAAGTCTTGTTAAGAGGCATGAGGTTATAGGGTTTAGATATTAGAACTCTCTCTCTCTAAAAAAAGAATCTAGATATTAGATATACATAACTGCCCCTCTTGTTTGGTAATTTGGTTCGTAATATTCCCTCCTTGCTTACTGATTAGTATACTCTGCTTGAGTTATTGTTCTTGCTTGGATGATCATGTACCATTAGACCTCAACTCTATATGTATACTCTGTTTTTCTCTATTAGATAAAATCTACTCTGGTCATAAAAATCACACAACTATACTTTTTGGATTTTTTTTTATAGTGAGTACATTATCTCAATTGGGTACATCACATGGTATATACATGTTTGGTGGAGATTGATGGATTTCATCTAATCAACGATGTTTGCACGTGGAAGATTGATGGCATATGCAAACTTTTTTTTTCTGATTTTGAAATTGATGGATTTTCATCACCTTTTTGCTTGTTTTTACCCACATCTTTTTTTCCCAAACTACTAAACAATTCTTTTTTTTTTTGCAAAATGTTACTTAGTGTTGGTTAACTCCCTTGTTTGTACTTAAACTGTATTCTTCACAGCTTATTTTTAGTTCTTTTTTCTTGATTTTTACGCACGGTTTATGAACTGCTAAATGATACGTCTTTTAAAAAGTTATATGTAAAAATTTTCATTATTCCATATTTATAAATAGATATTTAACTTTACACCGGGAAAAAACACAATTACATAAATAACTATAATTAACATCTAATAATTTTATATCTCTCATATTAGCAGGTTGCTGTCTATTGCCGAGGCGGGAATGCCACGGCCTTGGCTTGAAGCGGTGAGTGGTCGGACAGGACAACTGAATTGTACATCTACTATTAGCAGTTGCAACTTACGAAAACAATACACTATACATGTGTGATCAAATCTTTGGCAATCACGCCCTTCTCATATGGGGTCATGCAGGGGCGGAATTGGGCCTGAGCCCACTCTTGGAAACCATTTTAGTGGACTAATGTGTTTGGGAGGTAGGTTGTTAACCGACACAGAAAACACGTTAATAGATTAGTATATGATTAATTAATTATAAAAATTAGAAAAATGAATTAAGCTTAATTTTTAAAGCAACTTTCATATAGAAAATTCTAACAAAAAATACACCGTTTAACAGTTCGGAATGCATGTGCGTGAAAAACGAGAGAATCTGAGGTTGTCAAGGGAAAAACAAACGAGGCATAATACCTATATATATTTTCCAAAAGTTTTTTTTCCAAAAATATGAAACTCGAATGGCCCAGTCCTACTCGTTCGGGCGAGCCCCGCCTATAGCCTCTCAAAGCCCAGGTTCCAGCCCAAATAGCCTATCACATGAGAGAATACCAAAACCCTAATATACTCGTGTACTCTTTCCCTCTGGGGTAGTGGCGACGACGCTTGTCCATAGCAGCACCACAGCAGCGGCAGAGCAGCAGGGCGTTACAGCGAAGCGGCAGAGTTCTGCGACAGAGTAGCATGGCGCGACACTCGGCCGGCGGCCCCCTGACCTATGTAGCTTGATTCTAAAAAATTGACCCAATGTAAGTTAAGTTTTTTCCAAAGCTTTCTTGAGAAATTTAACTGTATGTCACTCCATTTAGATGTCTTCAACAAAATATCACCATCTAACATTTTTAACAAAATACCACCTCACCGTATTTAAAGGTGTATTATTATTTTTTTCATCAAAAAATACACGAAATGTCCAGAAATACCATCTTCTATTCTGAATAGACGTACTGGGCCTACTGGCTGGACAGATCTAGCGTCGGCTCGTCCTCCCATCAGGCAGCCACGCCCGACGCCGCCTTCCCCCAGTTCCCCGCCGATCTGCACGGTCGCCGCCGGCTTCCCCGGCCGCCGCTGCCTTCTCCCTCCGCCGGACCCGTGGCCGCCGCCCCCTCCTCCGTCAGCGCCCCCCCGGCCGCCGCCGCCTCCCCCTGCAGCCGCGGCCAGGCTGCGTCCTCAGGCCCGGCGGCAGGTCGCCGCGGCCACCCCCCTGCAGCCGAGCCATCCCCGGCCGCCGTGGCCAGCTCGCCGCCTCGTGGCGGCGCCGGCAATTCTCCTCCCCCCGGCAGCGGCAGTACCCGGCCGTCGTGGTGCCAGCTCTCCTCCCCCGGTAAGCCCTATTTCAATTTTAGTGCTCTAATTTTTTTGATTAGTTAGTATACTGCTACGATTTTAGTTAGTGCATTTCCCTGAATTTAGTGTTTAGTTGCATGGTAGAACCTAGAAATTAATTTTTGGAGTAAGAAATGACTTTAGTTGCCGCATATTATACTGAATTTAACGTTGATGACACAAATTCATGTATAATATGATTTATTATATGATGATGAATGCCTGGGATTTAATTTTAATGTTTGCAAATCAGCTGAATGGATGCATTTTAATGTTTGCAAATAAGCTGAATGGATGCTCTGTCCACCTGGGTGCTGTTTGGTTTTTTTGCCGGGCGTTCTTTCGGCCTGGAGGTGGACAGGCTGCCATGCTTTTAAATTGAGCACGGGCATTTTAGCCATGGTGTTACCGAATGCTTATGTTTTTCTATATGGATGCATTTAGTTCACAATATAAAAATATTATATTTGATGGTATTAGGCTAAATATATATGCAGATCATACTATTTGTATTTTACAATATAATATTTGATATATAACTTGGATCGATTTTAAGCCTGAATGCATTTTATATGATAATAAATTTAACAATTGATATAGTTGACACCGTAGCATTAGCACGGGCACATTACTAGTCTAGCCTATAGTGCACCAACTGAGGTACGTCCTCACCTCTCAGATCCAATGGCCCATATCGGTCTATCTCAAATCAACGGCTGGGATCAACTTGTGGCGCCCTTACCCTTCACGCGCGCACATGCCTCGCCCGTCTCCCGCAGACGTCGCCTCGCACTTGCCTGTAGACGTCGCACCCTCGCCCTCGCGGCCTCACCCATCGCACTCAGACGCCGCCGCCTCGCCCTCGCCCTCGTCTATGCCGCCCCTCCACCGCGCATCCACCAGTCCATCGCGCCCCCGCGACCGACGCTGCCTCTCCGCGTCCCGCCAGCGACCGACGCTGCCGCTTCACGATCTCCACCGCCCACCGCCGCCGCTCCACGATCTCCACCGCCCACTGCCGCCGCCCCTCCACCGCGCCGCCTCCGCCCCTCACCTCCACCGCACTGCAGATCCGCGCCCCTCCACCCTGCTGGCAGATCCTCGCCGCTGTCCTGCACGGGGGCGGACAGCGAGTAGCCCAGCGGTGTGACGGGCCCGGACGCGGAGGTCAGGGCGCTCGTGTGGGTACGCCGCCACAACGATCCTGGTGGGTCAGAAGGATCCTCGGCGCCGGCGAGCTCCCCAAGAACCGCGTCGTCCCGGTGCGCTCCTCCGGCGCGCCCATCAAGCTCCCCGACGGCAGCATGTTGTGATGTCCGTACAAACCCCCCTTTGTCTCCCAAGACTGTGCCCAGACCCATGTTTCCCTGATTAGATGCTTCTTTTCCTTCCTCGAGTTGTTCCTGCATGCTTATATTTGGTTAGCTCAGATGATCCATGCTGCTGTTGGTTCTTGGTCTTCTGGCCATTAGACCTACCTCTGTTTCTGTTCACTCTGAATTTGCAAAGAGACACTATCCGATGGGCTTCTTGATTTGGTCGGATCGGGAAAATAGCATCTTGTGCTTTTAGTGACGCCTTTCTTAATTTTTAGTACCTACCTCAAGCTCACCCAGGCTGCTATGGATGTGTGGTGTGCTTGCAGTTAGCGGTAGATGTTGTTAGCTATGGTGGCATAGTGTATTGGAGTATAATTATCTCATAGATAACATCAAAGGCGTTCAACTTGTTCTCTGTTTGGACATTTCTGCAGAGAGAGAGTGAGTGAGTGTCAAAAGATAACTGTTTCTTGACTCTCACAAAAAACATTTCTGTAGTTGGTGAAAGCAATTATTTCATAACATTAGCACTTAGAAGTTGTAGTTTGGACAAGGACAATTTCTTATTATTTCTAAATTGTTCACAGATCAATGTTACCTTCCATTTATAAGTCTTGAACAACCGACGCCGGCGCCTCTCCGTGACCGACGCCACCGCTCCACCGCGCTCCTCGAAAATCCACCGCCCGTTGTTCGCGCTGTTCGCCGACCCACCACCTCCCTCGTCGCCGCCGTCTCTGCCGCCCGTTCATCGGGTCAGTCAACTTTCAAAGGTATGTAGACGCAATCAAATTCTTCACCATTTCTACTTGAGCATGGATTATAAAGCAAGCAACTTGGATAAATTTGGTCAGTTGCTCATTGTAAAATTTAAAGGATGTTTGGGTGTCGGTTAAACATGAGATTAATATTTTCATCGGGTGAACATAAATGGGAAATTACCATACCAAATTGTCAATATTAAACAGATTGCATTCAGTCGCTGCACATTGAGATTTATTCCTTGGCAATAGGAATTATGCAAATGTTGTAGACTTTTTATATAATGGAAGAGATTGTCACTTGTTGGGGTGAAGTTTGTCTGGGTTTTGATTATGTATATGGTGACAGAAGTGTTAAGCATGCCCATTTATGATATACTAAGGGATTGTGATTTTCATTGTTGCTTATTGGTGATAATTAAAATTATATAGACTGCTTGTTCCCTTTTAATCTTAATGGCATTATTACCAACTGAATATTAGAAGAGAGCAAGTACAGGTGGGCATGAACAAATTATTATTTTTTCTTTCTTGGCAATGGAGCTTATTTCCTGCACAACAAATAGTATATCATGTATTTGTTAGCAATGAGCTTTTTGGTAAACCGCTATTTTGCAGATTGCATACCATATCTCAATCAAGGGTTCAGAAACTGATTGTTAAAGAAATCTTGTGCATCCAGTCCAGTAACCAGATTTTACCGGATAAGCATGCAAATCTGATTTCCTAGCCTTGACATATCATTCTTGCCTTATACCTCTATGCTACAATCAAACAGTATTTCTTTAACATAAATTAGAGTCCTTTGCTCTTTTTTTTTAAAAAAAATCAATACTGCTAACTTCCTGCTGGTTAGCTTTTCTTAATTCAATTTAACAAAATTTCAAATTTAGGTTTAGAATCTAAACTCCTGCCATATTTTCGGTGACTGGTCCCAAATTATGATCTGGTAACCACCAAGATTTTGAACCGTGATGCCAATCTGATTATTTTAGGGCTCCTTTCAGAATTTGGAGCACAGTAATCTTATCTAGGAAGCCGTCGCCATCCCCGCCGTTGCCGTCGCCCGGCCACTCCCATCGTCACCCTGCCATCCCCACCGGCGGTGAGCCACCCCCGCCATCCCCGCCGTTGTGATGCCTATTAGTGGTTTGGTGAATTTCTACTGCATTGCCTGAGTTTCTTTTGGATTTTTGTTGCAATTTGATTAAAATTTATATGTTGGTTATTTTACTTCTACAAAAAGACTATTAGTTGATTAAAGTTGATGGATCTGACATGATTACAGCCAGCAAAAGTTCTAGGTCCTATATCTCTTTTTCTTATCCATCTTATTGGTTTACTAATGACATCTATACGTTGCTCCAATTAGGTAATTATGCATAGTAAAATCTTGACCTGCAGTCCTCTGCATGGCTCAGCACATTTTGCTAGTGCCCTGCGTCTAGGAGGCTTGAGTCCAACTTTGCATGTTGCTAGAAATTGCTTTCAATGTCAATACTGGAAGTCCTGTTAAGAGGCATAGGATTTAGATATTAGAACTCTCTCTAAAAAAAGAATCCAGGTATTAGAAATACATATCTGCCCCTCTTGTTTGGTAATTTGGTTCGTAATATTCCCTCCTTGCTTACTGGTTAGTATGCTCTGCTTGAGTTATGGTTCTTGCTTGGATGATCATGTACCATAAGACCTCAACTCTATATGTATACTCTGTTTTTCTCTATTAGACCAAATCCACTCTGGTCATAAAAATCACACTATACTTTTTGGATTTTTTTTATAGTGAGTACATTATCTCAATTGGGTGAATATATCAATTGTCTACCTGAGTTAGTGGTGGTTTAAACTATATCGGATGGATATGTAATCAACATATTTACATGATATATCTCAATTGTATTTTTTTTGCTAATTTTTTAGTGTCATGATATTTACCCCTTTTTTTCTCATCAATTGTCTGCCTGAATTGCTTGAGCATCATATAAATGCTTGAGCAGAATTTGACACCATATCTATGCTCTTTTCGTGAATTGGCCAGACCATCTAGAAGTTCTTATTTTATATATTTTGTCAGTTGCTCCAAGTGTTCAAACATCTGCCACGAAATGGCTTAGCTTGTGTCATGTATATCTCTCTTCTGAGATTCATCATATCATGTGTTAGCAGGACGACTTAAGCAGTTAACATCTTATGGATTTGGGTACACAATCTCTTAACCAAATAATCAGACTTCTAATTTTCCAAATAGTGGTCGGTGATTGTTTAACCAGGTAGAATTTGATAACACTTCCCCTGCTCTG